>NC_026479.1:1606282-1619811 GCF_000328475.2 Mycosarcoma maydis
GCACCAAGGGAGGAGGAGCGTCGGCGTTGGCGTCGGCGTTGGCGTCGGCGGCCGTGGTGGTGGTGGTAGCGGCGGCGGCGTCAGCGTCAGCATCGGCAGCGAGGGAAGCGGCGTCGGCGGCTTCAACCTCGGCGTCGAGGGAAGGATCGATGGGAAGACGCGTAGCCGAGGCAACGGCTGAGACGGCCTGTGCAGCGGAGGCGGCAGCTACGGTGGCGGCATCCTTCTCGGCTTGCTCACGTTCGAGACGTTCGCGTTCCTTGCGCTCGTTCCTTTGGCGTTCCTTGCGCTCCTTTTTTTCGCGTTTGCGTTCCTTCTTGGCAGCGTCGGCTGCGGCGGAAGCGCCATCTTTACCGCCCGTGCTGGGTTGCGCGTCGGCGACTGGGGCGGCGACAGGCTCGGGAGCAATGGTTGCAGCCATGGTGTCGAGAGCTAGTTGCAAGAGCGCGAAGCGAAGCGTCAAGCGTCAGCAGACAAGAAGGATGATGGAGGCTCGGGGTGGTGGAGATGCTCAAGAGCAACACGAATGGATTATGGAAAGCAGCTGTCACTTTTGTCGCGTTGAACGGGGCGAGAGCGAGAAAAAAGGGTTCAGAGAGGGAGCGAGGGAGCGAGGGAGGATGGAAAATATGAGGGGGAATGGATGTGAGGTCTTTGCTTCGAAACGGTTTGGGGTTTAAATCAAATTTGGAGGCATGAGCGTGGAACGTGGATCGTGAATCACGAATCACGAATGGAGCTGAGTTTGTGAGATCAGCCAAGTCTAGCACGGAGTTTTTCAGGGATAAGTCGTGAGTTAAGTTAGTTTGCGCATCGTGAGACTCAGACTCATGACTGGCGTGCTGCCTTGGCAAAGACGGAAAACGACGAGGAAAAAAATTTGCGACCAACGTCGATTTGTTTTGCAGGTGTAACAGATTCCTGGCGTTTCGTCAGTGTCTCAAGCACAAAGAGGACCTCACCGACCTCATCGACCTCTTCACGCTTCGTGCTTGGCTGCAGAAGCCGATCCACGATCACGAATCGTCGGCGTGTCGCTTACTGTGTCACAGTCAAGTGCGTGCGCGCTCCACGCACCACGCACCACGCACCATACGCGCTTGGTCATCTTGTTAGAGCGTGTGTCACAGAGCCTTCTGAAAAGGCATCACGGATACGCGTCACTCGCTTCAATCACGAATCACGAATCACGAATCGTCAATCGTGAACACGAATCATGATCGATGAGACAGCCACAACCTGGAAATAACAACCACGGTTGCTTGGGTGTTGCTTGGAAGCTGTCTCTTGATGGCATTCAATGTCACCACATAGCATGGAGCTTGTTGCCAAGGTAGGCTCTGGCGCCCAAGTCAAACATGTGATTGCGACTGTGACGTTGATGGTGAGCGTCTTAAATCAATCGTGAATGGCATCTGGTTGAGGCGTCTCGTTGAGAGCTGGGCTTGATGCGGGTCACACGTTAAGATGTATCGAAAACGCGGTGTTTGATTGGGTCAATGGCTGCATTCACGATTCATAAACAAGGCAACTACCGAAGCCTCTCGCAACATTCACGATTAGCATAAGCATTTTTCCCGAAAGCAAGTTGTAGCTTGCATCAATAAGATGTCTCGGGCTGCTCTTACGTGCAGTCCAGGTAGTGCCCAACCGAGCACCGTCAGTACGCTAAGCAGTGGTAACGCTAACATCTTCCTCGAATATGATGATAGAGAATGTATGAGCACCTGAGTATTCGTCGTAAACCTTGATGCACCCCGTGGTTCGAGGGTAGATGTAGTCGACCGATTCCCACTTGGAAGACTGTAGGTGTCCGCACAAGTATACTCAATACCTGACAACTTCACCTTCAGCTGCGAGCTCCGAGGAGTATATCTCCCCTGAGGAGTTAGACAGAAAACGTGCTAGCTGAGTTCCACTATTCTCCATAAGAATCGCTATGAAAGGTCGGTCTTTTCCTGGTTGTGCCGTTATGCTCTGAAAAGAGGTTTCAGCTGGTAGCTGGCTGGGCGAGGCGTGTTGCTGGCAGTTAGAGTATTCAGACTCTTAATCAGTTGAGGAAACTGGTTGAGCGGAAATCGGCGGCAATAGTAAAATTGGCTAAATTTTCGGGAAGCTAAGTAAGTTACATGATAATAACTGTGACTGCGAGCATATATATCCAAGTGAGTGTCTAGAGAGGTTCCATGTGTGAGGGGACTGGATGGTCCGAGCGTCATAGTGAGCCGAAGCATTCACGATTGAGCGGAAAGGATGTTACTTGTACTGTATATCCAAGTCTTGCGAGCAAGCTTGAGTTACGAGTGGCTCTCGCTGTGACAGTGGATGGATGGCCAAGACCCCACAGCACAGCTGGTACAGAACCAGCGGGTTCGACGCCTTGACCATCAAGCATCCGTTGCTGGCCTGCTCGCTTGCTTGATGAATTATTGATTATTCACGATTTGATTCACCATTTCAAATCATGAATCGTGGATCCAAATCCCAGATTCACAGATTTCGTGATTCCGCACGGTATTATTCACGATTATATTACTGGTTTATCTCGACTCGAGGGCCGACGCACTCACGACTACGCCGCCAAGCTGGCCCGCTCGCTTGCGGCCGTCATGAGGTGAGTCGGGGCTCAATTAAATTATGGATGGCTGGGTTGTGTTTTGCTTTGCTGTACTGTACTGTACTGTACTGTACTGTACTGTACTGTGCTGTCTCTTTATTGATGGTGGTAGTTGGGTGCTCGTCCAGTACGAGTGCCATTTTCGGGCTCCTCCACCAAAATTCACCATCATCGTCATCCTCATCATCATCACGCAGTGAGACACGAACACCGCTCCCCTTGTCTCAATTTGCGACCTCGTCTTTTTCCTCATCTCGATCACCCATTCGCACTTGACATCTAGCAACTAGCACTTACCACCTGGCACTATTCCATCACATCGCATCGCATCGCAATTGATTCTGCCTCTGCTCTCCACCTAACGCACTACTGGCATGACCATTCGTATCATACAACCCTCACTCTCCTAACCACCAGTACCGCTCCAAACCCACATTTCGGTAGCTTTCCAGAAGCATCGCCTGGTCGCAGGATCCGCCTTCGTTTCGCATTGCATACACTCGGCCTCCTCCAACTTGCTGCACTTCAGTTGCAATCATGTCACAAACAGCAGATTCCTCCCCCAGAGGCTCCAACTCCCCTTCACCATACCCTTACCAACGGCCAACCGGCGCAAGTACCATCGATGGTATTGCAGCATCCGCTCGTGCCGGCCCTTCCTCTTGTACCCACTTGGTGGACACCGACATGCACGATCGTTCCGAGTCTCCCGCCGACTTTGCCGCTCGCCACGGTGCTCCTCTTGCTCGTCCACCGCCTTCGCCTTCAAGCACATCTGTCTCGGATGATGGCGTTGCCCAGCCTGACTTTGCCGACCTCGCCTCTATAGACGATGCAGACACCCAAACGCGTTCTGTCGAGCGTTCCTTTGATCCCTCGGCTGTCCGTCTCTCTCGCCGTGGTACTCTCGTACCCGCCTCCCCCACCTCTTCCAACGGCACATGGAGCTTCCAAGACGCCCCGCAAAGTACCGCATCCAATCTCCCACACGAGATCCTGCTGCACATCTTTCAGTACCTCGTCCTCTATCCACCTGATCTGCTCTCCTGTCTGCTCGTCTGCAAATCTTGGTGCTTGAATGGCGTCGAGCTGCTATGGTATCGTCCCGCTCTCTTCAAGATCTCGTCGCTTTTCAAACTGGTCGGCGTCATTCGCAAACCCGAGCAGCTCTTCCCTTACGCCCAGTTTGTCCGCAGGCTCAACTTCACCTTGCTTGCCAACCAGCTCGAGGATCAGCTCTTCCTCATGATGTCCGCATGCACCCGACTCGAGAGGCTCACCCTAGCCGGCTGCTCCAACATCACCGACGCTACCCTCGTCAAAGTATTCCAAAACACCCCGCAACTTGTCGCCATCGATCTCACCGACGTAGCCAACATCACCGACAACACACTGCTCACACTTGCCGCAAACTGTCCCAAGGCGCAAGGCATCAACTTGACCGGCTGCAAGAACATTTCCTCGCACGGTGTCGCCGAGCTTGCGCGTAACTGCAAGCGTCTGAAGCGAGTCAAGCTGTGTGCATGTGAAAACATTGGCGATGAGGCGCTCCTCGCCCTTACCGAGCACTGCCCTTCTTTGTTGGAAATCGACCTGATTCACTGCCCCAAGGTCTCGGACAAGTCGCTCAGACAAATGTGGTCACGAAGCTTCCAGATGCGTGAGCTCAGGCTGGCGCACTGCAACAACCTCACCGACAACGCTTTTCCCTCGGCCCGTGGCACCACGGGTGTCCCCATGTTGGGCACCTCACATTCCCAAAGCTCGCGTTCAGCCATTCCCGCCGCCTCAGCATACACCACCGATTCCGCCCCAACAAGTCGAGGCGAGTCGCCCAGTGTCAACATGCCATTCGACGCCGTTCGCGACGGTGTCCTCCTCACACGCTCAGCCAGCATTCCCAACGATATGGCGCAAAACCGCCTCTTTGAACATCTGCGCATCCTCGACCTCACCGCCTGCACCTCGATCTCGGACGACGCCGTCGAAGGCATCATTGCCAATGTACCACGTCTCAAGAACCTAGCGCTTACCAAATGCACTCGTCTCACCGACGAGGCGCTGTACAGCATCGCCAAACTCGGAAAAAATTTGCATTATCTCCATCTCGGCCACGTCTCCAACATTACCGATCGTGCCGTCACCCACCTCGCACGCTCCTGCACCCGGCTGCGCTACATCGACGTTGCCTGCTGTCCCAATCTCACGGACCTCTCGATCACCGAGATCGCCAACAACATGCCCAAGCTTCGTCGCATCGGTCTTGTCAAGGTGGTCAACCTTACCGATCAAGCCATTTACGGCCTTGTCGATCGTTACGACTCGCTGGAACGCATTCATCTATCCTACTGCGAAAACGTCTCGGTCCCTGCCATCTTTTGCGTGTTGCAGAGGCTAGACCGTTTGACGCACCTCAGTCTGACGGGCGTGCCTGCGTTCAGGAGGCCTGAGCTGCAGGCCATGTGCCGGGCGCCACCCAAGGATTTCAACGATCACCAGAGGCAAGCGTTCTGCGTATACAGCGGCAAAGGCGTGAACGATCTGCGCAAGTATCTGCAGCATGTTTACAGCGATGAACAGCTAGCCGCAGAGTTTGGACAGCTTGAGCCCAGGGCGATGAACGCCCTGGGTGGATTTGGCGAGCACCCTGGCGCCGAGACTGCGATGAGCCAATGGACCGCGCACCACGCACACTATGCGCCCGCAACGTTTGGTGGGGGGCCGGGAGCAGCAGGCATAGCATACGCGCATGCTCAGCCGCATGCTCCGCCGCAACCTGGCGCGCCACCGCTCGGCCTGGTTGGAGGGGCGCCAGCGCCAGCACCCATCGCGGCGGGTCTGTACCATCCGACTGCTGGTGGCATACACCACGCGGGCGCCGGAGCGGGTATCACACGTCGCAGACAGCTCACCACAGCTGAGCAAATGTACTTTGAACAGCAACGTCAGCTGGCTCGATACGCAAATGCACGTCGCGCCGCCCAAGACGCCACGCTGCTCAATCGATCTGCCTCGACCGACGGCGCGAATCGGCGTGTGCTCGCCGAGGCGCAGGAGGCAAGGAATCCGGGCATGCCGTTGGTGGCAAGCGCCCAGTCTGCTGCAGCACATGCCATGCTCCAAGATGATGTCGACCAAGCAGACAGATACGACGACGAGATGCAAGAGTATGGTACACCCGAACAGCCTGTACATCAAGAGCAGTGGCAGCGTGCAACAGACGCAGCCGACGCACCCGCACCCGCACCGCCACAAGATACGACACCGGATCGCGAGCAACTGCGCACACTCCGAGGCGCACGATTTGCGTAAATGCTCGCACCGTCTCGATCGGACCATGATGCCCTTGTACTTCAGTCGCACGCACTCCTGAAACCACACACAGATGTGAGCACGCTTCTGAATTCGTGATTCGTGATTCGTGAATGCGACCAAGCGTGGACTGTACGTGCCACGGGCGAGGCTGATGACAGGAAGAAGCAGAGACGCGAGCGCGTCATTGTGGGGGGAGATGCAACGCTTCGTGTTCGGGGATGGTCTGTGGAGCATCGGGGCCAGTAGAGGCGGACGCGAGGTGAGCCGTACCGTTGGCCTGGTGTTGATCGTCATGCTGACTACTTGGTGTGGAGCTGGCGATACTCGTGGCTCTACTAACACCGACGCCGGTGCCGATTCCGCCGACTGAGTCGTCCAGCTTGTGTTCGCCAATCACGTAGCGTAGAATATCGCTCAAGCATACGATGCCGACCAGCGTGCCTCTAGTTCTGCGGACCGGATCGCCCTTTTCCAACCTGAGCTCGAACGGCGTCTTGAGATTATCGCAGAATGCCTGCGTATCTTTCTTGTCACGCAGCCGTTGGTGCTCGACTAAATCGTCGACGTAGCTGTCCAATTCATCCAGCGCAGTCGTTTGGTCCGATGTCTCGCTCTTCAACGCCACAGCTTCGGGTTCCAGCACCAGCAGCCGGTGGACGCGTCGCTTGCGCAGCAGTGCAAAGATCGACGCCAGCGAGTCGTCGGGAGAGCACGTCCACACGCCTGAAAAGTCTGGAGCTCTCCGTTCCAGCGCTTGCCGAATCGTGAGATCCAACGACGTATATGCTCCTGTACGTACCAGTGTAATCACATCCACCGTCTCGTACATATCCACCACGTTGCCTTCTTCGTCCAGGATCGGCACCGCCGATATCCCTCGTTCCGAAAACATGTGCACTACGTCAAACACCGTTGTGTCCAACGTAGCCGTTGCGATCGGTGCAAACGCGTTTCCCGCCGAACTACCGTCCGCCTCTATACCACCACCATTCCAAGCCGAGCACGAAGCGCTGCTCGCGTCCACGTGCCGTCGTGCGCCCTCGTCCGATGCGCCGAGATCGTTGAGTTCGCTCATGTTTAAACTCTGACCGTTGTCCGTCTTGAGCACGCCCGGTTCGCTCGCATCTGAGCCGCGATGTGATGTAGTACCCGACGCTGCCGCCCTGGAAGCGCGATAGCTCTGACAGTACGTGCCAATGTTGAGCTGTCGCAAGCTCCTCCACAGCGCCGACGTCTCCCTGCAGTTCATGGCGATGAACTTGAGCACTCGGTACTGCGTCAACACGGACACCACCGTCTCCATGCCCGTCTGCTCGTCGTAGTCGAGCAGCGGTAGTCGACGTGCATGTGTCTTGATCAGCAGCTGACACGCATCGAACAGCGGTCGAAGCGGATGCACCGAGAGCAACGGAGGAGGCGGCACGTTGAGTGCCTGCTCTATATCGCGCAACCTTTCGAGTCGGAACTTTTCCACATCTTTGGCAGCCGAGTCATAGCTCGAGTGGCGGTAGTAGTATTGGATCAGATGGATGATATCGTTGACCGTGAGCATGCCTGCGAATCCGGAAAGCTGGTGCGCTTTGTGCGAGAGCTTCTTCTTGGCCCCGACGACAGCATCTGCCGTGACGCGTGTGGTTGGACTAATTTTGCCATCGTCATGTGCTGCCTCTGTGTCATTGGTGGACTGCGTTCGTTCTTGTTCTTGTTCTTGTTCTTGCGTTTGCATTTGCGTTTGTGATTGCGATTCTGATTCGGGTTGATTTGGAGAGTTGCCGAGCAATTCATGCGGCGTCGACTGCCACAGAGGAGCAGACACGACACCAGCCTGCCACATGACATCGAGTGCAGGTTTGACGACGAGTTTCGTGTCGAGGACGATCAGACGGAAACTGACGGGTAGCACATCGTAACTGCTACGGCCACGAAGAAAGTCGCGAATCGAGCGCAAAGCGAGCGCATGTCTGTCCTTTGGTCTTGCATTTCTGTCGCGCTCTCGATGAGTTCGAGCAGTGGGCGCGTTGAGCGACGAGCTGGCATGCGACGTGGACGCGCCAGGGATATCGACGCCGGCACCACCGATGCTTGCACCACCGGCAGTAGAGCCCGCAGAGACGGCTCTAGATCGCGACACGTTCATAGTGAAGATTGAGCGGCGGCTCGGCAATTGGACGAGTCAAGGAGAGGATGCTCCAACCAATGGCATACGCCAAGTTGCGACGCTGGCTGACAAACGATAGTCAACGGCGTTATCAAGATGCTATGCGATGGAGAGTGTCGTCGATATGAATGCAGATCGGCCTAACGCTTGAATAGATATGCTGCGGGACAAAACAAGCCGAAAGAAGCCTGCGTAGTGAACACCGGGGGAGGAAGGACTTGGCCTCAGTCTTTGCCGAGTAGATGGCAGCGAGGCGTGAATGTTGGAGCGCGAGCAGATCCAAATGGGTATCGATGAGTGAGATGCCGAAGCGTGCGAGCAGGATGCGGTCTTAGGATTTGTGATTGTTGCGTGACAAGGATGAGTGTTGGTCAAGTCACAAGTGTTATCGCATGGTTAATCGTCGTTGCATACAGTTGAGTCAGATGTCAGCGCTAAGTTAGAAGCAGCTTCACGCTTGTCCCGTGCGTGCGCACTCGAGCTGGCTGAGCTGTGTCACCTTTTTTGTTTTTGGTTTTCTTACTCTCTCACGACTCTGCATGAGTCGTGAGTGCGGAGAAAAACCATCGTGAATCACGAAATCGTAAATCGATTCACGAGATTCGTGATGATTCGTGATTTTCGTGTTTGATGCATTTTCAATGTAAGACCGTAACCTACAACATGTCAGCGCGCGCTTCGTGCTATCCTCCATCTCGTGCTAAAGTTACCGTGTAACAGTCCCAATCACGAATTCGTGGTTGCACTGCATTACGTAAACTATTCGTGAACGAGTTCAACACGGCGGTTTCGGTGTCGAGCATGTGACAGCCGGAATGCGCCCACGTGAACTTTGGCCAAAGCGCAATGAGGTCACACGTCGCATCATTACAGTACTTGCTTTAGGTTCCCATGTACTGTAAATTCACAATTGTGTATGGAGACCATTTCTATCAAACTGGCCATTCCTCGCCGTTTGGCAGAGTGTATCCCTTTCGCAGCTGAGGTTAAGACCGTGCTGCTCTATCTCGGTCTGGTGCTGTCAGCGGCGTTCATTGGGCATACCAAACCTCGTACACAGCGAATCTCGACACTCGCATCGTGTTTGCCCCGCTCTCACCGCTAGTGCATTTTTCTCTGAGCTACAATCGTAAATCGTGAATCTCACTCCTGTCATGAAAACGATGAGATGGTCTGGCCTCGGCTGGCTGGGATCCAATCGGATCGAATCGAGTTTCATTCAAGCTTCGTACCAAAACGGTCAACAGACACACAAACTGCCGAGCAGGCGAGCACATGTACATGTTGGATCGACTGCAAAAGTGCTTGTCCTCCTTGACAGCGTCGCGTGCCAGTTACCTCACCCGATTACGCCCTGAAGCATGGACCACAGGTCGTGTGGCAAGAGGCTCTGGCTCTGGCTCTGGCTCTGGCTCTGGCTCTGGCTCTTTCAGTCGACGTCCCATGTTCAAGATAACAGCCACTCTCGGAGAGCATAGTGAAGAGTTTTGCTGGGAACGTCGTTTTTTCGTTGATAACCACCAACTCCACCCTCCACCGACTTGATCTCGCACACATCGACATTCATGACCAACACAATCACCGACGCGGCTTCGTCGGCGTACGAGTCCATCAGCGGCTCGGCCCAACGCGTACTGCCCGTAGCTTCCACGCTAATCTCTGAAGCGACAGGATTAGCCGCACTCACCGAGGACTACTCGGCCTCTCCTTTCCCACCTGCACAACCATCATCCTCTTGCGCCTCATCCTCGAAAGAGGTCACTACGTCCACGAATTCCGACCAATCCTCGCTCCCAGCGCGATACGACTTGACCGAAGAGCAAGAACGAGGACCGTCTCAACCCGATCGCACGTCTCAACCACAAACGTCGATCGGTACCGAATCTGGCATCCCCACAACCGGTGGAGCTGCCACCACTGTTTCCCCCGATGACGACGTAAAGGCTGCGATTAGCAACGAGAAGCGTGCTTCCAACGCAGCAGTAGGCGTCGACTATTCCGATCAGCCTTGTCCTACTGCCGATGCTCGCAGGCCAAACCCGTCAAGCGAGCCGGCAGAGGGTAAGACACAGTTCAGTAGCAGCGACGAGCAGATGAAGGGTTCGAGCGATCACAGCAGTAGCGCAACTAGCGGTGGTGGTGACAGTGCCAACAGGTGCGATTCGACAAAGGCTACGTCGTCGGCGACAGGCTCGGATGAACAGCGTTCCACAGCTGGCTCGTCCAAGTCAAGTCTTACAAACAAGCTAAGGGGTTCAGCTAAGGTGGTGGCCGGTAAGATCACCAGGGACCAAGAGAAAGTCGAACAGGGAAAGATGCTCAAAGCTGGAGGAGCTCAAGACGCGTAGCAACGCTCATCGCTTTCTCTGCCAGTCAAACTTGAAAGGCTACGCTGTGATACACTAGTCGTATGTTGTTGTTTATCGAAAAAGGTACCGTTCGAATCGACGGATCCATGTATGATTTTCGACTGGAACGACTGGGTCGCACGTACAATCACGATAGCACCGTTCTCGATTCGCATCCAGCCATGTCAATTTGCATGGGCTGGACGCCACCTGCGATCGTCTGAGTCGAGGCGTGCTTGTGTGTGTCGATTTGGCCTAGCGGAGCGTCTTTTCGTCGAGATTCGGTATGTCGCCGCTGAAACCGTTCTGACAATCAAGCACTGCGGTGTTGGCAATCACAAATGTCTGGTTCAACGCCGTGTCGTTTCTGGAACAAGTGACATACTTTGGTCGGCATGCACGATGAGCGTGTTCAACGTTGGACATTCTACGATGCTTGACGTAGCCAACTAGTCTTGTTCAACAGCGTCTTGGAGTTACCTGCAACAAAGATTGCAGCCAACAGCAATACGACCAGCATACTGCGCCAGCATTCGCCTGCTGAGTCGAAGTCTGGCGTCTTCAAGTCGGCGATATTGGCTTTCTTGTCGTGTGGCGAGTCATGGTTGATGTACAGAACGGCTGCGGCTTTGAAAGGCTTGTGCTTCGACCGCCGCTTGGCGTGAAAGACACTCTTTATCCTCTTGCGTGCCAGAACGCTCGTATGGCCATTCAGCTGTCACGACATAGCCTTTTTCAAATGCAGTCTTTTCATTGCTTGGCTCGATCAGAGCAATCAGGTCTGCCTCTCTTCCTAGGAAGCTTGCTGGTGAGCAAGAATTTTACTCCGTCAATGTCTGCAGTGCGTGGCTGTTCGGCAGCCATGTCCGTCTCCTGGCTTGAGTCTGTTTCGAAAACTAGATACAACTGGTGGTCCACTGATCCAGTGTCGGCCAACGCTTCGTGCTTGGTACTTGCTTAAATCGTGGATAGGCACGCCACGAGCCATGAGCACGGAGCGAGCTCTTCGATTGTCGCTCTTTGGATGCATTGCGTTCTGTATGATTGACTTGCATCTACCGCACGCCTGACTCTAATTTAGAGCGCTTAGCTTGTTGAAACGAACCCCAATACTGACTGGTCATTCGGCCTCTATGATGCGCTCACTCGATCGGGAGAACTGGCGATGCTCTGCTTGCGCCTGCTTAACCGGATGCAGCAACTCAAAGTCGTTGGACAAGTCAGCCTCATTCATGCCGGAAGAAATGAGCGCTACTAGCCTCACAACAAGCCGCGTGTTATGGGCTGGACGCGCGAGGTCGGGGAAAGCAACCACACCTCTCGTACGGTTTTGCTTTACGATAGATCCTTGAGCGGCCAGTGGTCAGCGACACTGAAGTGGACACGATCTGCTCATCGACGATGACGAATCAGATGCTCTTTGTTTTGTTTTCCCCTGCGATCGCGCTCGGGTCGATCTTGATACTATCCTGTCCAGTCGAACCGCCCGGCGCACGCGCTGGGCAGTTGGCGCCAAAGCTTGCGGAAGTTGGCATCGATCAGCGCTGCAAGCCCAAGTTCGTCGCGCAGCTATCGGTCTACCTGGTGGCAGCGACCACGTCCGCATCGGTCACTGTGACAAAACTCGCCTGGACGCTTGATTCACGACCAAGGCTTTTCGGCTTGTCGACAGGCTATCTCTACTTGCAATCCAGCAGCATCTGTTTCGTATCACCCGCATCTCCAGATGAAGCCGCAAAACAAGAGCTGCTTGCGGGCCAAGACATGGATCGCACCAAATCCTACTTTCGGCTCACCATTCAGTGGAAATCGGACCATTCAGATGCACAGCTCCAGAACATCGTCACAAGCTCGTCGTCGCAAGTGCGCCGAGACACCCAGATAGAGTCGTGCACCAACATGCGTTGCACAGTACCCACAGCGCAGCATGTAAGGATTTCAAACACTGTACAGCTGATCAAGCGCATTACGGATCGTGGATTCTGTCATCCTGAAGAGTGGCATGGTCACTCGAGACCGCCGGGCATCTTGGATCCTTTTTTAGAGCCACGCGCTGCTCTCCTTTTCGCTGGAGATGCAGCGTCTTCCGCGTCACCACCCAATCTGCTCGAGCGCCTTACGCCTTCCTTTTGCGGTGCAGCTGTTTTCCTCGTCCGCCTCTTTGTCGAACCCTTGGCGCCCATCACATCGTTCCCATCACCCACTTCGCTTATTGTGTAGATCGTACTACCGCCTTCGTTCGCCTGGCTTCCACTGATACTCTCCAACTCTGCCGTTGCTGCACGTGTGCGTCTTGCGATCGGAGCTGAATCGTCCAGCGTGCCGACATCTGCGCGTGAATGCTGTTCCAGATTGGACAGCGTCAGCGGTTTACGGTTGGCCGAGCTAGTCGAGCGTGTCATCCGTTTTCCACCTTCACGAGCGAGTGATACTTCGGAACGGCTCTTGGTCAACCTTGCTCGAGAAGTGTCATCTTGGCTGTTGAGGTGTACGCCTGTACGCGAACGCGTCAATTTGCCGGTCGGTGTGGCAGCGGTGACTGTCTTGCGTGTACGTCGCTTCGTAGGCGGTTCGGCCGAGGTGAAAGCGTGCATCTCGCTCTCGTCTGCCAAAGCAGCATCCTCTTGCGCCTCGTTCCATCCGCGTCGACCGGGCACGAGACGTCCAATGCTCACATCCCCACCAGATGCCCTGCTTGCCTTAGCATGCTTTCCAGCCTGAACAAACGTGTCATCGCCCGCATCGTCCTGTGTCTCGCGATCCGCCTCTTCTAGATCGCTTTCGTCCGAAACAGTGCTCGGCTCTTCTCGTGCGAGACGGCTTTTCTTGCCATGCTGCGAAACGAGTCCGATAGCACCACGAAGCTTGCTTGGCCCCAAAGCACTGCCGTTGAGCGACGGAGAGCTGCCGATCGAGCTAGAAGCGCCAGCGGCAAACGGAGACGTGCTGGCGGGACGGAAGGCGCGCGGACTAGACTGGTAGGGGGAACGAGAGCCAGACGCCACCGAAGCGCGTTGACCTGCCACTGCAGCGCGGCTGAGCTTCGGCAGACCCGAAAAGGGGCTGCTGGATGTGAGTGTGGGATGATTCC
>NC_026479.1:1619911-1747332 GCF_000328475.2 Mycosarcoma maydis
GATTCTGAGTGTGGGATGATTCCTCCATGGCGACTGAGGCTGTGCTGGTTGGTTGGGTGAAGCCGCCTCTGCAGAACGCTTGACAGCGTCGACGGGCTTGGACACGAGAACGGCAGACTCATCAACATCTTGCGAAGCTTCGTCCATGGGCTCGTCGGCGAGATCGGAGCCGGCAGAAGCGCGAGTCTGGCCGCTGAGCGCGTTCTTGGCAAGAAATCCGAGCATGGCAGCAGGGTGTTGTGCGGGCGAGCCGCGTCGGCCAGGCGTGGCGTTGGGAGAAGTGGTGTTTGAAAGAGTTCCGCTCAATACGGACGCCATGGTGGGCGTGTTGGGTGCCGATGGCGAGGCGGATGCACGCACAACGGCCGACAAGATGGCTGCCTGCGTCGAGCGAGTATGTGTGTTGGAGCGCCGCGCCGCAGGTGATGCACTGAGTGGTACGGGTACCAGATAGGAGCGGTCGGCAGAGTCGTTGATGGCGGTTGTCTCGCCAGTGACACCATTGGCCGCTCCGTTGATGGCGGTCTCCTGTTTGGCCTCCACCTCTGCTCCACCACTGATCTCGACCGACTCCTCGATACGTAGAAGCTCCTTCTGTACTTCCGGTAGGATCTCTCTGGCTCCAGCAATCATCCGCTTTCTTTGCTCCATCATCTTGGTTCGCTGCTGTGCATCTTTGGCGGTCGAGTGGCCCTGACTGACGTCGGGACCGAGTCTGCGGTCGAGGCCGACGGCATCCATGTACCTTCCCTGGCTGATGTATCGAACGATGAGAACGTCGGCGGCAACGTAGCTCCATGTTGCGGTCATGGCAGCTGGAGGAGAGAGTACAAAGCTCTCTAGTGTCACCTCCTCCTCGGGGTCGAGGCTGCAAGCTAGAAGATTCTGGATGGCAGCTGGACGCGGAGGAGCAAAGCAGTGCTCAAGGACCTTGAAAATGAGCGTGGCTCGGACCGAGACGCGTTGCTGTTCATCGTCTTGAATGATGCAAGTGAGCGCACGAATCTCCGAGAACGCACGAGCGGGACCGGACACGAAGCAGAGAGCTTGAATCTGCATCTCGATCTCTTTGAGGAAGCCTTCCGAGCCAGGTGGCGAAGAGGTTGTCTGGTTCGAAGTGCGCAGGAAGCGAAGCAGAAGCTTGGCGCGGGTCGCGTCGGATCGATGCTCGGAAGCCGAAGGGAGGAAAAGAGTGCGCATGATCTTGGGCACAAAGTCGGCGACCGCAAGCAGCGGAATGGCCTGTTCGTACTTGTCGTTGTCAAGGAGCCAGTATCCCTGCATAGCATCGGTGAACTGAGGCAGCACAACATAGGTATCGGCAAAGCGCTCTGCAGCCAAAGTTGCGTTGGTCAAAGACGGAGCTGCTTGCTGATCGAGGCTGATCTGTTCCAAGTATGCATCCAGATCGAGCAAGAGGTAGTACACGAGCGAAAGCTGCTTGAGGTAGTCAAGCGAATTGGCAGCAAAGATGGCCGTGAGTAGTGTTGAGAGTTGCTGCGTTGAGCGAGGAGGATAGAGCGCAGTGTCGATAGAGGCAAATGCTAGCAGTTCGTCAAAGAAGAGAGATTCACCAAAGACGATGGATCTACGCTGCTCTGTGAAATCGAGGCGTTCAGAGGACCAGATGGCTTCGACAGGCGCTAATGAGGTGAAGATGGGTAGGATGTCGGCGGCGAGTGCAGCGGCCTCTTGGTCGAGGTGGTCGAGGTGGTCGATGGCCGACGTCGCGCCTGTTTCTTGTAGCGACAGCGACATAGTGTACGCCGTAGATACGCCGAATGCGAGCGAAGCGAGATCAGACTTGCGGCTGATGATCTGTGTCTGCTGCTCTGGTTATGACGGATGTTGAGGGAGAACAAGCGTGAAGGTCAAAGTGATGAGCTTCAACAAGATTGAGCCGAGCGGTTCGAGCAAATCGTGAATGGAATTCACACACGGCAAATTCTACACTCGTGACTACACGTTCAGGATTCACGGTTCACGAATATTCAAGTCACAAAAACACCAACAACTCACACTTACTCGTGACTGTGAGCGCGAGCTTCTTCTTGAGCCCAACACACACTCCAAGTCACGAGTCTTTGTCCATCACGCATGACAATCACGAATGCTGAATCGGGCGAGCGAAACTCACGCCTGGTGAATTTTGACACAAGCTAAACACCCGATGCAATTTCGATCTGAACGATTGATTTGGTAGGGAGTGCACGAACCTCAGCCTAGCATACAGGCAATCGTGAGGCTGGCGAAGGGAAACATTCACAGATTCGTGATTCACGATTGACGATTCCATGTCCAAGCTTGAGTGAACAACGGAATCCAGGGTCTGTGTCGTCCGTGTCTAGTCTGTCTGGCTGTCTGCTGGATCTGCTGGTCTGCTGGTCTGCTCGAGCTTGCATTCTTCCGTCTCACCTGGTTCTCGTATCTCGACTGCACACTTGATCCCATCGTCGCGAACCACTTTTTTCGCAAACAGTGCAGTGCTCTCGTCCGCCCGCTGTCAGCCGTTGCACTGACACTTGACCGAAACAGCGCACATCACAGACATCCATCCTCGCATTTGTCGTCCTCAGCTGCCGACATGGAGCCGGCTCCCGTCTTTCGCACTCCGCGCAAGCGGGTCGCCTACTACTACGACCATGACGTCGGCAACTTTAGCTACGGTCTCGGACATCCAATGAAGCCGCATCGTATGCGCATGACGCACAATCTCGTCACCAACTATGGTCTGCACAAAAAGATGGACATCCTCCGTCCCAAGCGAGCCACTCGCGACCAGATGACGCGCTTCCACACTGATGAGTACGTCGACTTTCTTCACCGCGTCACGCCTGAAACCGTTCACGAGCTCACCAACGAAGGTACTCGCTACCTCATCGGCGAAGATTGCCCTGCTTTTGACGGTCTGTACGAGTTCTGTTCGATCTCAGCCGGCGGATCGCTTGCTGCTGCTACTCGTCTCAATTCAGGCGAATCGGATGTGGCTATCAATTGGGCAGGCGGTCTGCATCACGCCAAGAAGAGAGAGGCGAGTGGTTTCTGCTACGTCAACGACATCGTCCTTGCCATCCTCGAGCTGCTCCGAGTCCACCTGCGCGTCCTCTACATCGACATTGACATCCACCACGGGGACGGCGTCGAAGAGGCCTTCTACACCACCGACCGTGTCATGACTGCCAGCTTCCACAAATTCGGCGACTTCTTCCCCGGTACCGGTGACGTCCGCGATATCGGGATGAAGAAAGGCAAAAACTACTGCGTCAACGTTCCGCTCCGCGACGGTATTGGCGATCTCGAGTTCGGGAACATCTTCCGTCCCATCATCTCTCACATTATGGAATGGTATCGTCCCGGTGCCGTGGTTCTGCAGTGCGGCGCTGATTCGCTGGCGGGCGACAAGCTGGGCTGCTTCAATCTTTCCATGCGCGGACATGCCGAGTGCGTCGCGTTCATGCAGACCTTCGATGTGCCACTTATCACGCTTGGTGGAGGAGGATATACGGTGCGCAACGTCGCACGCACATGGACCTACGAGACGGGTCTGCTCGTTGGTCAGAAGCTCGACGAAGACCTGCCCTTCAACGACTATATCCAGTACTTTGGCCCCGAATACAAGCTCGAGGTGCCACCCACATCGATGGACAACCTCAACTCGCGCGAGTATCTCGACAATCTTCGCACCAAGATCATCGACAACTTGCGCAACCTTCCGTCGGCGCCCGGCGTGCAGATGCAGGAGACGCCGCGCACCACGCTCAATCCCGCGGATGTCGAGATGTCGGATGGCGAGGATTCGGATCTGGACGAGCGGATTTCGCAGCATCTACGCGACGCACATGTGCAGCATTGGGATGACGAGCTGTCTGGCGACGAAGCTCAGGTGGATGGTGAGCGTTTGGAATCCGTTTGGGCCATGGCGACGGATAGAAGCAGTGGCGCATCGAATGGCAGGAGTCGACCGGGCATCATGGATCCATTGAAGCCTTACGAGCACGATTTGGGTCTCAAGTACATCTCGCACAATGGCGTAGCAGCAGCCAAAGGTAAGCCAAGAGCGAAACGCACATTCTTCGCTGCACGAGCTGCCAAACCTGGCCTCGCCGATCTGCATCTAGACGATGACGACGAGCAAGACGACGACGAGCAACGTCACCACATTGCGAGTCAGTTCGGGGGCAGGCGTACCAGGGCGTTTTTCGCAGCGAATCAAGGCAGCACGCGTTTGCCACGCGATGCTACGCCCTTGAGTGACGTTGACATTGGCTCGCCTGCTTTGTCCGCTGCCGCCGTCGCTTCCACCAACGGTCAAGCTCGAAGTGCTGTCAACGGTCGCAGGTAGTCTGATATCTCTCTTGGCGGTCCTCATATTGTATTTGTATCGTTTCTTTCTTCAACCTCTTTGAGCTTTGGTCTAGTTTGATGGTTTTACCAACACGCACACAGGAGAGACGGTTGACACGAGAGTTTGGTGGCGAGTATTGTACAGGAAAGGTGGTCTATGCCTCTGCGGTGGCGCCCAGGCTGAATTTGGCGGCGTGTTGATCAAACGCCTTTTCGAGCGCCTGATATTCGGTCAAGAGCGGATGGAAGGCGCTGACCTGCTTGAGCTGTTGCAGATACTCTGACTGCACCGGAGCGATGTGTGTTTGCACGACTGCTTGATTGGCCAGAATATTGGCGTTGGTAGGATCCAAACTGGCCGCTTGGTCGAGCTGCTTCTTTGCGCCTGACCAATCGCCGTTTGCTGCGAGTGCGGTCGCTTTACCGATCAATGACGGGACAGCATTGATGGTTCCAACCGCGCTCGGGTTCTGTGCGAGCTCATCGTATACGTAAAATGCCTGTTGCGTCGACCTTCCTCCTTTGGCAAGTCCGATCCATGCTTCAATCAGCTGGATGAGCAGCGAATCGTCCGCCCAAGATCGTGCGGCGAGGTACTCTTTTTCAGCTAGGTCCAGACGATGGATCGATAGCAGGATGTGCACGCCCAGCGCAACGCATTCGATTTCCTTGCTCGAGCCAGCACCGGACCCAATACCGAGCGTGTTGAGTGCTTCCTCAGCATCTCCATCCAGGAACAGAGCGGTGGCAGCAGCACATCGGATGGTCTGGCCCTTGTCTTGGCCGACGACGGCGTGGTCGAGCAGTTCGGTTAGGTTGACCGTTTCGCGAGAGAGCGTGTCGGCGTCGTTCTGCGTGTGTGCTTGCACAAAGCGTGCCAGTGATTGGATAGCCTGCACTTGTGGCTCGGATGGAAGCGAGGAGAGCAGCGAGAGTGCCGAGGCGGGATCGGAGGGCGAGCGTGCAAGGTGCGATCGTGCGGCGTACAAGAGCGTAGAGACGGAAGCGCGATCGGACGAACGTGCATTCGAGGTGGATGAGAGCGCAAGGTCGATGCAGCCCTGATAGGCGCCTTGATAAAAGAGCGACTGCACTTGGTACAAAGTCGACTCCATCTTGATAACGCAGGACAGCGGGGTCAAGGCTCCAGGTTGACAGGTGCAAGAAAAAAACGTCCGATACTGCAAGACAGATAGGTGTTGGAGTCGGTAAGTGTTGTGCTGGAAGGTGGGTGGTTGCCAGTCGCGCACGGTTGCGCGCGTGCCACGCTGTCTCGTGCGAAAAAAAGGGGTCGGTGCTGAAACCGTTGAGCAAGGCCACTCCACTTGATGAACCCTTCTCGCTTTCAGCATGTGATCTGGCACACCCGTCCTAGCCACCTTGGCTCGGTCAAGCATATTTCCGATCCCGGGACGATGATGGCGCAAAGCTTGCAGCTGACCACTCCGAGCTCAGAAGAGCTGCACTCGGCTATGAAGTTAGCAAGCAAGCTTGCACGCACCGCTGCTTCTGCCGCAACCAGCAATGGCTCGGGAGTCCGTCTTGTATACTCTACCTCCTCAACCTGGCCCTTTTCTTCGGGCGAATCTTGCAAATGCAGCACTGGCCGCGCAATGGACATTGCGGTTCTCGATTCTTCCTTCAATCCCCCGTCCCGTGCTCACCTCGCCCTACTGGTGTCTCGACCCATTCTTTCTGACCGAAACCGCTCGTATGATGGTCACCTCTTACTCTTCTCGACGCAAAACGCAGACAAAGGAGCGGGAAAGCCCGGGGATGCATCTCTCACACAGCGCGTAGAGATGATGACGCTCCTGGCAAAAGACGTGGAGCGCATACAAGCCGCCTCGGGAGACCGTGTCAATGTCGCCGTTGGCCTGGTAGATAAACCGCTCATCTTTGCAAAGTCTACTCTCACCTGGGACCTGATCAAGCAGCAAGAACAGCACGGACAAGTACAGTCGAATGCCAGGCTTCACTGGGTCGTTGGATTCGACACGCTGTACCGTGTCTTCCAGTTGAAATACTATCCGTCGCTGCAAGAATTCCAACAGCAATGCTCGCAGTTCTTCGAGCGAGAGCGTACCACGTTTGTATGTGCTCGACGCGACCCGTCTTCCTACCCTCAGCTATCTGCATCGGAATTGTCGCGTGAGCATGTCCAGCAGCAGGCAAACCAGGAGGAAGACAAGCTGCTCGCATCCGAATACGTCGCTCGCTGGGTGAGAAAAGGTTGCATAGGCATGCTTGACATCGACAAGGAACAAGCCAAACTCAGCTCGACGAGGATTCGATCTTTGCTGAAGGATGCCAGCTTTGATGATGGAGAGAAGAAGAGCCGCTTAAAGGAGTTGGTGCCACCGTTGCTGGTCGAGTATTTGGTCGAGTCTGGTATCTATCGAGACGGTGTAGAAAAAGTGGAGCCAAAATGTTAGAGTGTGACAAGGTGGATTCTGCGACGCGTATCCGAATCGTGATTCGTGATTGGTGACTCATGATTCGTGATTTTTGGCTTGGCTCGGGTCCGCTGCGCGTAGCGTGTAAATGGATCTGTCGTGTTGCCGCATGCACCGCTTTGCTCGGTGGTATGTCAGCTTTCTTGATCATCCGCCAGAGCTTGGCGGCGCTCGCTTGGATACCAGTGTACTACCACCATGCACATAGCCGTGTGTGTATAAAGCTTGCACCTCGACGCGCAAGCGCATTCAGGATGACCGACGTCTATGCACAGCAATCTTTGATGCATTTGCACAACGCGAACGGTTACCTTGCACCTGACCAAGCTTGCACATGTTCGTACGGAGCGGGTTTGGGGCGCGGATCGCATACGAACATGCATTCATGCATGCAACTGGACAGTAGCGCTCAGCGAGATGAGCAGGATCAGCAGGATCAGCAAGAATCGTCTGCTGTACAAGACGTGAGCGTTGCTACGGATGATTACCTGCCTCCAGGGCAGTTTTCGTCTTCACCCACAGAACGTGCTCTCTACCCAGCCAGCACGATGGCTGCTGTAGAGGCGAAGCGAGCACGCTTCTTTGCGCAACAGTCTGGATGTGCATCTCGCCGCGCACGCTCAAGACCCACGCCGACCGGATCCACGTCGCTCAAACGACCACACAAGTCACATCCGCTGTCCAGCAACGCTTCCTGCTCGTACCGGCAATCGTTCTTCGAACAGTGTCAGCGCGCAATGGAGACGACGCGTAGCGTACAACGAACCGAGCGAGTGAGTGCATTTCGCAAGGGAGCCGATGCGTTTACGCGCGACCTGCATTCCGACGATATGGACGAGGATGATCTGCCCTCTTCATCCGTCGGCGCAACATCGTCTCCACCGGCGTCGAGTCAGGCGTCGAGTCAAGAGCTAAGGGAGGAGGATGACGAGCTGACGCGTCGTCGAATCATCGGCGAGTACTCTCGCTTGAAGAGGATCTACGAGTTGAAAGGTCACCTGGAAATTGGTTGGATCGATCCGGATCACCTCGATTGGTTAGAGAGCGAGATTCAACAGCAGCAGCACGCGAGCCAAGAAGAGCACGTACACGATCCGTATTTGATGGCTGACGACGAGACGTTGGAGCAGCTTTGGATCGAGTCTCAGCAGCAATCGCAAACGCCCATCGAGCAGGGCCAACAGCACGCAATCGTCGTGGACGAATTCGAGGACGATGCGAGCTTCGAACACGCGTTGGCCATGTTGCCTGTATAGCCCATTCATGCCTCGTTAGTATGCTCTCAGTAGCGTGGTTCACGATGATGGCCAGTCTTACACCGCGTGCCTCAGCCTCACAATATACCCACTTTTCAACGCCCATCGTGAATGCTGCGCGAACACTGATACTGGTTGCGCACCGACGCGCTTACACGAGGAGACTGCTTACGACTCCGGAGTTGGCAGCCTGCACAGTGTCGGTTCACACGCTCAGCTGTGCCACATGCAGCGCCAAGTGCGGACAGAATTTTGTACAACTGAATCGATCGTGGATGGTCGAAAGCATGCAAGCTGAAATGCCAACGGCTAGAATGAAACACGAAAAGGCTGTTGTGAGCACGAATAGAAGCACGTGCACTGTGACAGCGAAACTTTTGGGGATGGTACGAGGGCAAGGTTATGCAGTAGCGAGCTCTGCTGCGACGGGAGCGCCATCGGGCAGCTTGCCACCCCTAGTAGCAGCGATGCTCTCGATGATGCTGCTGATACTGTTCTGCCATTGGACGAGACGTTGTTCCAATGACTGCCACTGCTCCTTGCCGAACTGGCGGTGGGTGGACTTGTATACTCGGAACGCGTCGTTGACCTGGCTCAACTTTCCAGACACCAAGCCGGCACGGATAACGTCGATGACCCACAGCTCCACCTGGTCGTGCTCGATGTTGAGCGTCTTGGCGATCGAAGCGTAGCTCACATCCGCCGAGACGCGCAGAGCGCACAGATCGGCCAAATCGAGCAAACGGATCTTGTGCAGCAGATCATCGTGCGAAAGGTTGAGTCGTTGGAATTCGGACGAGTGCGAAGAGGCAAACGCGCTAAAGTCGGCCGTGGTGCCACCGACAAAGATCTTGAGCAGATCAAAGATGGGAGAAGAGGCGGATTTGAGATCCAGAACCGCTTGCACGTGCAACAGATCCTCGAATTCGTACAGCCTCGGCAGACGCAGAGCAGCAGCTACAGTGCGTTCGGCCGCCTCCTTTGTCGAAGCGCTCGCAGGCAAAGTCGAGATGTAGCGCAAGTGAAGCACCAAAAACTGGTAGGCTTTCGAGGTTTGGCCGTGCTCCTTCTCGGCCCCTTCGAGTGCCTTGGCCACCGACTCGAGGCAGGACGCCTTCTCAGTTTCCGATACGGACCACTGCGCCAACCACTGTGGCAGAGCAGTGAGCGCTGAGGTGAGGTAGTCCAAATCGTCGTTTGCTGCAACGAGCGAGAGCAAAGCGTTGAACGTCTGCAGACGCAATGCCGACGTAGCCTCCAACGAGTTGAACAGGTTCGAGAGGATTCGATACCTCACATTGCTCTTGTCAGCCCCACCAGCGCCAGTGGCAGCAGCGGCAGAATCTTTGGAAACCGCAGAGAGGAGCTGCGGAACAAGCTGCGTCTGTTGGTCAGTGGATGAGATGAGCGAAAAGATGAGATTGTAGACACCTTCGAGCTCGCGGTCGCTTCCCTCGCCGAGCGTGACAATCTCGGATACGAGCTGCTGCACTGTCTGCTGCTTCTTGGCAGCGTCAGGGGCCGAAGCGGGCTCGGTAGCTTCGGTGGAAACGGCGGGTTCGGCAGGTTCGGCAGGTTCGGCGTCAAGAGCCAACTGCTGAAACTTGGAGATAAAGTCGTTGCGTGAAGCTTCGGGTTGCGAGCGCGAGAGGAAGGCGGATACTTCGACAATCTGCTCTTCGAACGTGCCTTCGGCAAGAACGGTGACGAGGTCTGCGGCCGACATGATAGTGGACTTGTTCGTTGCTGTGCTGTACTGATCGCACCAGGGAGGTCAAGTGCGGTAGTAGTGGCGGTTGGTCTAGCGGAGTGCGGTCCAATGCTTGGTTGAAATGATCTGGACAGGCGACTACCGGTGAGATGGGTGATGGTAGAGACAACGCTAACTGCTCGACAAGGTTGATCGCGACGAGCAACCATCCATATTCACGATTTGTGATTGGAAAAGCTTCAACTGCAAGTCGAACAAAGTCTCGAACAGCACACCGCACTCAGCACTCAGCCACACAGCACGCACAACTCACGACTCGCTCGCTGCCGAATTTTTTCGCCTTTGCTTGCATTCACGACTAAGCACCCTTCACTGAGCAAAATTCAACCCTTTTTGGCCGTGCTTGACTTGACGCTTGGCTGCTTCACACTCACGACTCACTCACGACTCACCACATTTTGCTTTTTTCTGGCGACACGCCCTAAAATTGACATTTCTTCCACCCGGCCGAATGAGCGAAAGCCGCCAAACAGGGTTCAGTGGATCGACTCTGTGACTCGTGACTCACGACTGCTGCCGCTCGCTCTGGCTCTCAGACCATGTTGGCAACCCTGTATCTCTCGATCATCTCGCTTCAACCTGGTCGTCGTTCGCTTTCGACGTCTGACTCCGCCGCCTTGTCTGCAGCGTTGTCTATACAATGTCGTCGCTCTGGATCATCAACAAGGCAGGCGGCCTCATCTATCAGTCCGAGCATTTCGTCCATCCGAACGCAGCATCCATGCGCAACAACGGTCGTCTCTCCTCGAACGAATACCTCGTACTCGCCGGTACACTGCACGGTATCCATGCTATCACTGCAAAGCTGAATCCAGTGCTCGGCCGCAAGTGCAGCGGCATCGAGTCTCTGGAATCGGATCATTTCACCATACGCGTCATGGTCACCTCGACAGGTAAGTCGGTTGGTTTGCTGGTCCAAGCACAGAAGCTCAAGGTGGCTGACAAACGGCTTGAAATGCTCTTTGTGTGCAACGTAACAGGAACCAAGTTCGTGCTTGTCACTTCGCCAGCGCATCCGAATCCGTCAGGCGTGCTACACAAGTGTTACGAAACATATGCGGATCATGTCATGAAGAACCCGTTCTACACACCAGAGATGCCCGTCAGGGTGGAGACATTCGACAAGGCGATCGAGACACTTGTCAAAGCATGAGCTCTGACCTCGACGCTCTTTATTTAGCTTTGGCTTTCAACTTGACACTCGTGCCTGTTCTTTTCACGTGACTATTCGTGCTTGCATTCACGACTGGCAGTTGCTATCAGCTGCGACGATACCCGGCAATCACTCCACTCATGTACTTGTACCTCAAACGCAACACATGCGCACGAATCCTTTCTTTCCCATATCCGTGCGCGGCTTTGTTTCGACGTGAAACTTTGAAACTTTGGCAGAGTTTGGATTTCAGTCTTTTACGAGCGTACACGAGCGCAAGATCTTCTTGAGACTTGCTGGTTTCCGGTTCGGCGCGATGGCCAAACAGGTGGGCACGTTCTCTGGCTGTTCCACCCAGAGGTAATGCATGGGAAACTCGTTTTCGTCGCCCTCGTGTATTTGCTGTGCGCTGGGTTTCGCTGCGTATGCTTCTTGGTATGCCTTTCTCGCCTCCGTCAGCTTCTGCGATAACTCGCGCAGTGTCATCTTGGATTTTCCCGACGCAGCCGTTTGCAGGACCACCTTGTGCATGGATGCGAGATTGCTGGGAGAGATGTATGCTTGTGTAAGCGACGAGCTGAGAGAAACTTGGATCGCACTGATGGCCGCGTGTGCCGACTGCGCCATCCACGGCCCTTTGGGCCAGCCGAGTTTGGACGACGACGTGCCGTCGATGATAAGTTGCATCACCAGCGGTGTGCTAGCGCTGCACGAGCCAGCAGCTGGTGCGTTGGTGCACATGGCGCGACCGGTAGCAACGCGGATATGCCGGCAGAGCGATCCTTGAACAAGGTGTGATGGCATCCGATGCGTCACCTGTTTAGCAGAAAGAGCGACGTAGGACAATCACGAATCATGAATCACGAATCATGAATGGTGAGATGACAAAGGACCCTTCCTTGTCCACTTTTCCCACCACACACCTTTTTTTTGCTGGTGTTGGTCTTGGAAAACAAAGGCAGAACCTGACACGACCTTCACGTTTATTGCTCTCAGGGTCACGAGTGTGTGAGTCGTGAGTGTGCGTGAGCGACTGGCGTCCCTTCCTTGGAATACCGTCATTCACCTGTATCTGAGCAGCTGATACCTTGACAACGCGGATGGCTTCGAGATGCTCGCTGCGCAGCTCTTGGCTGTCTGCTGTTGCTGTTTGTCCACCGCAGCGATGTAGCACCTTGACGATAGCAGCGTCGCTCGCTCTCAATCTCGGCAGCCCTAGCAACGCTAGCGTCAGGCAACTGCATTGTTGCGCTCCTACCGCGCACAACGCTTCACGCACTCTCACCTTGCTGCAAGCGCCAAATCGTCGGAGCTTGGCCACCTCTACGTCGCGCACCACCAACGACACCATCTTCGCGCTGGCTACCGGCGCCGGACGAGCAGGAGTCGCCATGATCCGCATCTCGGGTCCGCTTACATCTGACGTCTACTTGGCACTCTGTCGGACGTCGCATTCTCAACCCTACACTCGTCTGCCACCATCGCACAAACTCGTGCTACGTAACCTACACCACCCTCACACGTTCGAACTGCTCGATGCAGGTGCTGGCATCATTCACTTCCCCGCGGGCTCCAGTTACACTGGAGAAGAATCGCTCGAGCTGCACATTCATGGTGGGCTTGCTACCATTTCTGGTGTTCTCGATGCACTAGTGGTGTTTGGCGGCAGGATGAGAATTGCGGAACCAGGCGAGTTCACCAGGCGAGCCTTTGAGAATGGCAGATTGGATCTGGCGAGTGCTGAAGCGCTGCATGGGTTGGTGCTGGCCGAGACGGCGGTGCAGAGGAGAGTTGCGTTGCAGGGGACGAGCGGTTTGCAGACCGAACGATTCGAGCGGATTCGAGAGGTGCTGTTGAGCGCAATGGCGATGGTCGAGGCGCTGATCGACTTTAGCGATGAGGGGGGAGTTGAGGAGGGGACTTGGAAGGTAGCGAGAGAATCGGTGGATGCGTTGGCGGTCATGTTGCGGACCGAGCTGGGCATCTCGAGCACAGGCACGGACTCGAATAGCGATCGTGACAACAAGATCAAGCGACAGCCGAGACACATTGGGGAAATTCTGAGCACGGGAATCCATTTGGCGCTCTACGGGCCACCGAACGCTGGAAAAAGCTCGCTTCTAAACCGACTCGCTGATCGGAACGCTGCCATCGTTAGCGATATACCCGGTACAACGCGCGACGTCTTGCAAGTGCATCTAGACTTGGCCGGGTACAAGGTAATTGTTTACGACACGGCTGGAATGCGTGATGAGTCGCAACTTGCGCATGGTTCTGATCAACCGAGCCTGGACGAGATCGAGCGCATCGGTATCCGACGAGCCAAGGACGCTGTCAGCAACGCTGATCTGGCCCTGCTCGTTCTACCCGCACATCAAGCATCAGCATGTGATGCGCAATACATCCTACGTCCGCACAGCTACACGCACACCGACCGCGATCTGATCTTTTACAACAAGTCGGACCTCCTCGGCGCATCCTCGCCCTCCTCGTGCGCTCCTACGTCTTGCTCCATAACATGGCAAGGCAGCGTCCACACGAACCACAATATCCCCAACCTCATATCTGACCTAGCCCACTTGATCGCCACCAAATACTCGCTTGCGTCCACCGAAACCCCGCTGATCACCCAAACGCGTCACCGAGCACTCCTGCACCAGTGTCTCGAACACATCCACGCCTTCGAAAAGCTTGCCGATACCGAGCACCTGGACCTCGTACTCGCAGCCGAAGAGCTCAGATACGCCGCCAAAGCCGTCGGTAAAATAACCGGCAGAGACGTCACGCCAGACGAGATCCTAGGTAGCATCTTTGCTACTTTTTGCATTGGCAAGTGAATCTATCGCCACCTCACCGACCCCAAACAGACGCACAATGCCCATCTCGAGCTTTGATCGCCCGCGTATCGCTCATGTTTTTCCGAGATCGTACAAGTACATTTTTGCAGCCAAAGTCGAGTCTAGCCCGTGCGTTGCGGCGCAACAAGTGCATCATCTGCCATCAACGTAGCACCGAGATTCGACGAGTGCGCGGGGCGATTCATAGGCGACACTTGTCGTGTTCTGCTCGTATCCGGCACGGACGCGCTTCTGCCAGTCCCTCTCCTCCTCGCCACATGCTCGCTTTCGACGACACTTGATGGATCAGCCGGTGTCACTGTACCCGGCGTCTTGATGTCGACTCCCTCATCGTGTCTGCTGTGAGGTACGAATTCGGTACGTAAGAAACTCGCTTCTCCGACCATACTTCTACACAGCACGAGCAGCTTCTCCAATGAGCTAACGATCTGTTCGAGCAAGGCGTGTTCGGCGAGGATAAAAAACATGGCGTAGTCGGGCGATTTCTTGACCGCTCCTGTACCGGGGGTCTCTGATTCCGACATCCCTGTCGCCAGTCTCGGATCGTATACAGCGTCTCTGAAGGGAGAAGTCGTGCCGCTTCTGGACCCGTTGAGAGGGCTGTGGGACGCAATGGAATGCAAACCTTTGCGATGCCTTGTGCGGACGTTGACGAGAATGCTCTTCTGGTTCAAACTGTCAAGCGCATGATACGCATCCGGAACACCATGCTTGGTACGCGGCATGCGAGACCAAGCCTCTTCGCCCGCGCGCTCCACCATCAGCCTCAACTGCTCCGCCACAGCCTCGGTCAACTCCTCCAACGCCAATCTCGGACTAGGCAAACACTGTGGCAGTGGCGCTTTGGTCTGCATCGCCTGTCCCGTCGTCCACAACACCAGCAGCACCGATGCGATCAAACTCTGTCGTAGCTCCAAAACGTTGACCACAGCAGGCTGACGTACGGATCTCAAGCCATGCTCTCTGCACCTCCTCAATCCCAATAATAGCTCGTGGATCGTCTCCAAATGATCGAGTAATTCGGACAGCACTTTGGTCCGCTTGGGCTTGAGACTGATTTCGATCGTCATGATATCCACTAGACTGCGTGCTTGGCCAATTCGACTTTCAATGTTCGACTCCACCTTTTCGAACGCGGCGTTGGATTTGTGCGAACTGGTGAGCCCGCCGGAAAGCATCTGACGAGACAGGCTGAGGTAGAGAGACTGTAGTTGCGAAGTGATGAGCGAGATTCTGCGCACCAGCTCGACACGTGCGTGGATGGGCCACACGAAAAGGTTGACCAGAAGAGCCGCGACGATACCGAAAAGGATCATATAGCCTCGATTCCATGCGACGTAGGCTACGCTCTGGCTAGCGTCTTCTTGCGGGATCAGTGCAACGATGGGTAGTGTCAGACCCATGACGATTCCCACACCCTGGAAACGTGTGAACAGCATCAAGTAGGAGGGGGGAAGTGTTGCGAGTGTGAGCAACAAGGCTAGCGCGTATGGATTCCGACGGCTGATCTCGCTGATAACAAGACCTAAAACGCTGCCGGAGATGGTTCCTAGGATTCGATAGAGTGAAGTGCGGATACTGGCACCAGTCGAGGTTTCGAGACAGAAGAGGTAGGAAATGGCCATCCATTGACCGCGCTTATTCAGCCACCAACGTTTGGCATCACCGGGCGCTAGCCATGCCGGCAGCGTCAAGAGCACGATTCCCGCTGTGAGCTTGATACCAAACTTGATGTGTCGACTGTGACGAAGCGCTCGAACGGCGTTGGAAAGTACAATGCGGTAGTACAATACACGGCGTCTCACAAGCAGTCTGCGTACGGCTCGAATTCTGTTCTTGATGCGGTAGCGTAGGCCAGTCATACCACTGCTGACTCGTGATACGGTCCGTTCGAGACTCGGTGAAGAAGTGAGCAAGTCGTCGGAACCAGTGTCGAAAAAGTCGACTTCGTCAAACTGCATCTCAGAAGAGGGAGAAGAGGGCTCGTCGTCTTCGTGCAAAAGCGCATCAACACGCTCTTCGGCCAAAGCTACGCCGTCACCACCACCGATGGAGGTGCGTCCGAGCCAGTAACGCCACTCTGCTGCTGGCATGTGAAACTTTCGATGTGGCGTCCTAGACCAGGTCTTTGCCATGCCTGACGCTGCGTTGAGACCGGAATCGACGAGCAAGGCAACTTCGAGTAGCGATATCATAAGAAAAGAAATCTGGTACGAGTCATTGCGAAAGAGATGAGAAAGCGGCGAGATTGTTTCGGCCGAGGCAGGGTATCGCGATGCCGAATTGCCGAGACAGGACGTGAGAAGGCCATCTCGATCTGTTGCGAGATCACGTCGCGCGTTTTGCACGACTTTGGATCGCGAATCCTGGATGACATCGTTGAGAGCAGCCTTGAATGAGCGGATGGAGGCGCGCAGCTTGGCTCTTTGTTGAGACAAGGCCAGCTCAGGACGATCGAGAACCAGCAAATCGTCGTCGCCACCCTTTTCGTTCGTTGTTGTAGCAGAAGAGCGACGCTTGAAAGATGCGTCCGAGCCTGTGCACTTGGCCACACACCGGCGCAAACACGAGAGCGAGCGTGTGATATCGGTGCTGAAACTTCGAATCGCATCTTGGAGATCAAAGACGGGCTGCGGCATGTCGGAACGTACATTGAATTCATCCGAGCGTTCCGATACCTCGATCGGCGCTTTCGTCAAGCCGGCGTCTTTGAGACAGGCAAGACTGCAACCGAACCAACCCCGGATATCCCGAAGCATGGGAAGCAAGAGCTGCAATTGGCTAACGGGCATGCGGGCAAAAGACACCTCGTTCTGCGCAGCATCCAAGTTGAATTCGAGTCGGTTTTGCAAGCTTTGAAGCTTTTTCTTGAGTTGAGCAAAGTGGGGAGACTGACCTGCCATTTCTGTGGTTGGTCGAGTTTCGTTTCCTGGCTTTTCGCGCTGTACGAAAAAGTCATTGACAGCTAGACTTGTGAGTTGCTGCGTGCCGTCCAAAAGGTCGCAGAGCTGTTGAATCGAAGTACTCCTTGCTGTCCTTGGAAAAACCGCAAAGTTACAGAAGATGCCGACGATCATCGCAATCAAAGCTGGATAGAAGTTGTTGAAAAAGATGCGAGCGTTGATCACATTGTATTGCGTGGTGAGCTCCCACAGCGTGCTAAAGACGATCGCTCGACAAGCACCTTTTAAACGTGGGGCATAGCTCGATAGGGTTCCGGATATAAAGCAGAACAGGATGAGAACGCAAACACCGATGGCTCGAGACGATTCCGAGTTGTACGCGGGTGCGTTTTCGCCGTCGATCCAGATGCACACGCAGACCGCTAGGAAGGCGAGACCAGTGCCTGCTGCGACAAATAAGAGTGTGATGACCGATCGTTCCAGGTAGGCCCCCGCCGGTGAAGGCGAGGGAAAGAAGAAAAGAAAGAAGTGGATGTAGGTGAAGAATGGGTCAGGAGACATCCAGTTGCTCAGGCGATGCTCAAGCACAAAGGGCGTTAGGAGCAAAGCACCCGCGACGGCTGGCGCCAAAAGTCGTATGCGTGGCCAGCATTGCTGAAGCTGCGCCATGAGACGACCAAGCCAGTCATTCTTAGCGCCATCTTGATCCCGGGTTGGCTGTTGAGCCTTGGCCATCCTCAATTGTATATACAGTATGCACCAGATCCATCAGGACACCTCACGCACGTCCACAACCCACATTGGACCTAGTTGGGGGGTCGAACGAGCAATCTAGCGATAACGTTCGCCGGCAATCGATCACGGTCTCGTCGATGCTTTTGTCCTTGGAGGCCGAGTTTCAGTAGTATGCGATATGATGGTTGTTGAGAGCTAAGCTTGGCTTACTTAGTGATTTCCTCCCCTGATTTTCTTGATGGTGGAATTTGATGGATTTTTTTCTTTCGGTCACAGTCGTGAGTCGTGAGTCGTCTGATTCACGATTGCCGGAATTCGTGATTTCGGCCATTACTTTCCATTGTTTTGTTTTGTTTGTTTTTTTTTCGATTACCGCGTGCTAGCCGGAGGATGCCGATGCCGATGAAACTTTTGACCTTGGGCATGGTCCGTCTATCACTCTAGCATCTCCGATTCCGTCGATGTTTATCTGATTGAATCGGGCAAACGGCTTGCCGACGAACAACTAGGTCCAAGCTGAGACTAATGATCGCAACTTCGATTGGCCTAGCTAGCAATTGCAAAACACCATATATGCTTCGGCAATCAGAGCCCCAGCGGACGAATGCAGCCAAGCGAACGCGATCGTAGGCTGCTGATCGCATAAGCGCTGGACCCCTTGCTTTTGTGGTTGCTTTACCGAAGGGCATCTGACAGACGAACATGACCTTGTTAAGCGAGAGCAGCTGCAGATCGCTCGTATTCTCTCAATAATGTGGTCAAATAGACATGCGTCGTTTTAAGTTGGTGCAGATCTTGCTGCGAAAAGCCAGCAGCTTCGTCTCGGTTCTGACAGTGACGGCCTCCAGTTGCCAATTGCATCGGCGAAGCTTGTCTGTCGGGACCTTGATAGGATAGCCAAGAGATTCAAGAGCTGGACGCAGCAACAATGACCACGCTTGCCTGCAGTCGATTTAGTTTGTCATGCAAGAGGTTCGCCTTTGACGTGCTCCGGAGTGACGTCCGCCATCTGCAGATGGCAACAAAGATACAGCTCCTCGGCTCTACATTCAACGTTGAACAAGCGAAATTGACAGAGAGCAACTCACGACTTTGTAGTTTGATGTTTCTATGGCCATGAACGAGGTATACGGTGCTAGTGTTACTTTGGCGGCCTCGCCTTCGAGGCTCTACCTGTATCTGCGACATGACGTTGGCTGCAGACGCGACATTAAGACGACGCTACGGTCAACCGTCAACTTAAGGAGCGATGACTAGAAACGCATTGGAAGCCCTGGCTGAATCGGTCGGTCTGAGCGAGGATTCGTGATTGTTTGCTGCAAATGCTCTAATCTTTGGCTGCTCGCAAAGATGAGACGACGCCGACACGGAGCGCCTAACATTGGGCGGTGTGCAAGCGACGCCGATGGTGCTGCGCAGTGCTGCGCATTGCATGTTAGCTAGGCTTGGGAAGATCGCAAATTTATTACAAGTCGGATCGCCTGCGCCCTTTGCAAACCGGTCTCGGGACTTGGCTGGGCATGTGATTATAGAGAGGAAAATCGGGACCCTGATGATGAATGGCTACAAATCAAAGTCGGCCGATTTTCGAGCTCCGATGGCTGTCACTTGGCAGGCTCAAGGTTTTAAAGTTGGCTTGGCCATTGTCCTTGAGCCAAAAGGTCCAACGAGTGAGTCGTTCTGCAGCGGCTCGATGCTCAGGTTGCAGCTAGAGAGAGCTTGACCATGACCTGAGAGCCTGAATTGTGTTGAGGTTGTCCAGACATTACCACAACAAGCTTGAGGGAGTTTGTCAGCCCATAAGCTTGCTTTGGCAGAGTGGTCAGAACCGTGATTCCGATTGTGCTAAGGCGGGTGCAGTGCATCGACGTTGACGATCGAGAGGACACGTTACATCTCGAGTCGACCAAAGAAGCTGACATTGAAGAGGTTCGCCGCCAAAAGCTTGACCGAAACGTTCTGAATATGGAATCACGCCAGGCCGCGTGATCTAGGCGTGTAGAGATCGTATAAGCTGCTTGGCAGTAGGGTCTGGACGCTTGCATGCTTTCCGCTCGCTGTTTCTCGCCTCAGCGCGCCTCAGCGAGCTTGAGGTTGGTTTGCGTGTACCCGAGTGCAGCAGTTGGTTAGACTAGCTCTTGGCTCGGTCAACGTCATCGGGAACTGCAATCTGCGATGTGACACTGCAGCCAAGAAAGCGTTGGTGGGGAAGCGTGATGGCGATTGAGTCGTGAGTGAGGTGATCTCTGGAAGGCAAGGACGGCACACCTTGCTCCACGCGAGTATGCAAAGCAAGCACACTAAAAGCAGGCTGATTGACTTTTCCGAAAATTGGTCCGGGGCCAAACATGAATCTTTAAATGATGCACAGGCTCTGAGGCTGAGTCTACTGTGCCCTGTGCATGATGCTGAGCCAAAATTCGCCGTATACGCTGACTCGGAGCATGCGCAAGGTACAAGCTGGTCAACGGACCAGAGTCAGTGAGGGAAGCTTGGTAAAATCCAAGGGCCGTTCAAGAAAAAAGAGGCCTTGGGTGCAGGTGGTTGGCTCGGTTGCTGCGCTGTCGACGATCTCTGAGTGCGTAAGCGATCGATGGCGACAATGCATGGGGAGTTTGCAGAGGCCCGGTATGATCATATGCACTCACATTTGAGTTGCGTTTGCGTGGGAGCCAAATTTCGGCATGCAAAATCGCCATAATCACGATTCACACGATTCACATCGTCCCCGTATTGCGTTCGTGCTTCGCGCTTGCTTGTTAGTGGTGTCCAGTTTTGTTTGTTATTCAACTGATTCGGACGTTCTTTTTCACCACGCACGGTTTAGCGAACTGTTGGTCTCGCTTAATTGTGAATTTCGCTCGTCCTGCCGATTTTTCTGAAAATGGAAGAGAAAAGGAACCCGCTGCTCACGGTGGAGAAGAGCAGAAGAGCAGCAGGGCAGCGCGAGACCCTCAGAGCGCCGTTGCACTGGAAGCGAATCGCCAACCGCATGGTAGCGGGTACAAGTAGGTTGCAGTACCGTAGGTATGTTTGTGAGAATCTTGACTTAGTCGCATGAAATCAATAACACGTCTCGAGTCGTTTTGACAGATGGTCACAGCCTCCCTGCAAGCCGATGCCGGTCTTGCGAGTCGGTTGCTTTTTATCCTTCAGGAAATCACACCGACCTGCATTTCTGCCATCACATTTCTACACCCGCCTCACGCTGCTTGACAAGTGGAGATCTGATTCGTGTGGCTGCACGGACGGCGTCGCAACACAGAAGGCTCTGCATTTCATCCATCCACGATAACTTGGCTGATTTTGCAGCGGCTCGCCTCACGGCCAGGAAAAGCAACACAGTTGGCCGACGTGGGTGGATTCTTGTCAAGCCAAGGCTACGCTTGCAAAGCACAGCATTTTGTTGCTGCTTCTCGTCAAACAAGCGACAACGCCGATCCGGTGTGCATGGCTGAAACACCCTTTCGCGGCGAGACCCTCCTTACCCTGACGACTGTTGACTTTTAGCTCGCAAACCCGTGGCGCTCGTTCACAATCACGGATGGTTGAATTCTCCCTCAACGAGGTGCGATGCAAAACCCGCAGAATGCTTGCGCTGAAAGGCACCAACGAGCTTCGCTGCATGCATTAGGTCCAGCCCAGCATGTCTCATTATGGCCTTTTGTGTGATGCTTGCTCACAGATCACAATTTGAAATGCTGACCGTTTGGTGCACAAATGTCTCGGCATGACTGGTGGAATCGAGTGCCGCATCTGATGAACGAACCGTGGACCGTGGATCGTGGATCGTGGATCGTGGATCGTGAATCGTGAATCGTGAATCGCGCCCAAGAAAGTCACGTTGGTGAGGTGCAAAGGACATTAAGGCTTTGGCGAGAAGTTCGGCTAAGTGGCGCTCTTTCTGGAAGAAGGGTCCAATCAGTCTAACACAGACACGAGGTGTTGACGACTCACGGCTCGTGGCTCGTGGCTTCGTGATCCGTGCTCTGTCACAGGTGTTGATGCGACTCTTCTTGAAGCAGGATTTGAGCTGCGTCTGTTGAGTCGAGAGGACAGACCAAGTTGCGTAAACGCAGCGGGGTGACTTAACGCTCTGATTGACCATAATTGAATGTGCAGGAGCGATTCACGATTCGCCGAGCGGCAGCAAACAAGGCGAGTCGGAAAAATACTCGTGAGTGTGCCTTGTTCGAGAGCCTGTTGGCGAGAGCCTGTTGGCGTCGAGGGATGAAGACAAAGGATCCGCTTTGCTCTCTGTGCGTCGTTCTTGACCCGACGCAAGCAAGACGCAGCCAACGCATCGAGCAGCCCAGCGTGCTCGGCTCTGCTTCCGCTTGATCCCACGCGCTCCGGTGCTTCTCTGAGCTCCGCAACGGCATGGCCTACCTCGCATCCTGTCACATGTAACGGTAGCTTTCGCCGCAGATCGCAGAGCAACGTCGGCAGCTACGAGTGCCACTGTGGCATTTCGATCGAGTTGCACAGCTAGACACTTTGCAATTGTCACACTGCGCTCCTCCGCAACTCTTGCATAGTTGTGTGAATCTGTACGGCGCCATTCAGCTAACTTGAGATTCGGGTAAAGTGATTCGTGATTCGTGCCCGTGACGCATAGAGCGTACACAGAGTCGCTTGCGCACGCACATGCCTTGCCCGCGTCACTTGCTGGACTTTGACAATGCGTAGGTGCAGCCATCGTGAATCGTGCATCGTCATCAGCTCGACTTTCTATCCGCCTGGCAGCAGCCATTCCAACGTGAGCTCAGTGTGCTTTGGTATGGTAAACGGATTCACGATTTCCTTGGACTGCTACTCAGTGACTCAAGACTCGTGACTGGGGATGGTCGATTTTGCTTGTTGCTTGACTCTTTCTGCTCGTCCAACAAACCATCCTCATTCGTCCGTTTCGTCCCTTTTGCATCTCTTCATTTCATCTCGCTAAAACAACACGGCTCATAGCTAAACCACCTCGACTACATCATCTCCAACACTGTCTTTCGACGTTGGCGACCGTTCAACATTCGGTCCATTGCTCTCTGTCTTTGCCCTCGGCGCACCGGTCAAACCAAGCGCAAGTCCCACCCCTCGATCCGCTTCCATCGGCTTTGCACTGCCAATTCCAACTCCAATTCTACTCTTGGCAGTGAACCCTCTTGATCCCCGGCCCTCTCTCTCTCCGCAACGTAGCGTCCGCCGTGTTACCAAGACGCCACAACAGCCCACTGCACTTTATCTAGCTTGCAGTCTTGAACAACATTTTCACCTTTGCCAAGCCTCGCTCTGGCCTGCGCAATTGGCTTCTCTCTTGGCTCAAGCTCACACATGCTACAATCACATCGCTGCAAGCCCGTTCCACCATATCCGTTGCATCGCGCTCAGCTCCCACGAAACAAGATTTGACTTTCAACAGCTCTCCTCTTGCCACCCGCCTGCATTTCTTCATACAGTCACATTCACTTGCTCCATCTCTTCTTCATCACTCTGCGACATAACAAGCGATTCGTTTCGACACGCGTATCCGACATCGGCCCTTGGCTTGTTCATCACAATCCTCATCTACCATCCGCTTCGCCCAGCGCACGCTAATTGCCCATCTGTTGCAACTCGCTCCCCCGACTCTTTCGTCTTTGCATCACCCTTCTTAGATCTTGCCATTAAAAGCCTCGCCCTGATACCTCTCCTCCCTCACCACGTAGGTGTGGCTTTGCCATCCCATTCTTCCGTCTCTCTTCCTCCTCCCCGCGCAGCCATCCGGGTCTTTTGCTGGCTCGACGTCTCCTTCGCAACCGTCCCTCCCGATGAATCGAAAGGCGCTGGTACCCGCTCCTTCTTCAGTCACCAATGTCGTACCTTCAGCATTGCGCTCCAGCTCCCGTGCCGCTTCGCACAGAGGCTCGGGAGGCTACACCGAGATGAGGGCCCAGATTCGAAAGGAACGCGGCCACGAAAACTCGCAACGTTCACAGCATCACGCACAATCGGCTCCGGTTCGCGAACTTGACCCACCACAATCTCGCAAGTACGCTCACACCAGCACCCACAATCAAATTACCCACCTCTCTTCCAGCATCTCTGATCAGAAGATCAGCCACTTTTCTGCCTCAGAAGACGATCCATCCGACGAACAAGTCGCCGCAGACAAAAGGAACCACCTTCGTGTTCTCCCTCCAACCAACTTTGCCATGAGCTCCGACAATATCTCCAACATGTCGGCCACATCAAGCCAGATCTCGTCTTCCTCTTCCACAGGTTTTGTGAGGAAGCGAAGTCAGACCGTTTCAACACAGGAGCACCCACAGCAGCAGCAACAGCAGCAGCAACAGCAACAGCAACCACAACCACAACCACAACCACAACCACAACCACAACCACAACAGCAACCCACTTCGCAAGTCATAGTTCACCCCTCGCACCAGCTTTACCAGTCAGACCACGTTCGACAGGAACCCGTCTCCACAGCTTCCAGAGCCGGGTCCTACTCTGACATTGCGTCTCCTCCGAGGTCTCCCGAGCAGCGCATTGGCGTCGATGCTCTCCAGGCTGCTTTTTCAGCAAAGTACTACGAGCTCGCTACCAAATGCAAAGGTTGGGAAGCATACGCAGCCAAGCTTAGAGCACAGATCGGTGTTCTCGAGGCGGAGCACCGGGTACTCAAAGAACACAACCTGCAGCTCGAGAGGGACAATGCCAAGCTCCACGCTTATCTCCGTCAAGAGGAGAAAACGCGCACTCAGCTTCAAGGCCGCATGAGTTCGCTTGAAGACTGCTTGTCTCAGCGTAGCGGCTCTGGTGCCAACCTCGGCGCACAGTACCATGCCGCCGAGATGCTCGAGTTCGATCACCTCTCTCTCCCTTCAGCGCCTTCCTCGACAGAGAAGTCTAGCCAGGACGCTGCCGTCTTCGACCACACGCCCTATTGCTCCTCCAATCTTCAGATCGAGGATCGCTCAGAACTCCGTCCGCAGCCCTTGCCCAGCCTGCCAAACGGTGTCGTTACTGTTCGCACAACCTCTCTTTCTCGCCATACAGACGTCGATCCGGCGCACAGTCAAGCCATCGCCAAACAAACCAGAGAGCTCGAGGCCTTGTACAGCAAGGACAACAGCCCGCGTCCCTTTGATGATGCAGTGCACAGCCCTGAATCCGTCCAGTATGCCGCCTACGCAGCTGTCAATGCTGAGGGTAGGAGCTCTCGTCTCGGCAATCGCCCCGACATTCCGGTAAGCCAGCTCGCACACAAAAGATCGGGTACCGTAGGCGCTATCGGAATGTTTGCGCCTAGATCTGGATCTGTCCTGGGAATCCATCGAGCTCATTTGCTCAACGCTCAGGCTCAGGGCCAGCACGAGTCCGTCGACGGCATCGTACGTCCAGCTTCGGCGCAGCGCTTCAACGGAACAAGTCTGGAGAGCAACGCAGCTAGCACCGTAGCCAGCATCGTTGCAAACACGGGCGTCACTAAAGCTGCTCTGCAAAGCAAACGTCGAAGCACCGTGTCCGGCGAACGTGGCCCCAGCCTCAGCCTTGCTCAGATCGTCAAAGGAGCCCTCACAGCCTCAGGCGTCGTAGCTGCCGGCCCTTCCCAGTCACAGAGTCGCCAAACAAGTCCCAACGATAGGGCTCTCACCAGCAGCGACTACCTGCAAGAGTGCGTCGAAAAGCGACGCGAGGCGATGCGATCGTCATTCACTGCTCAGCAGAAAGGCATGACCCCAGCCAGCGCTCAAGCAGGCGGCGTTTCGCGACCCGTGTCTCGAGCAGCCTCACGTCTGAGCACCCAATCCGGAACTCGAAGTCGCAGCCGAGCCGGTAGTGTTCACGATGCCATCCCTGTCGCCATCGAAGACGTGTTCTGCAACTCAAAGACGATCCAGGCACATTCGAGCGAGACTTCGCCCGAGCTCATCACTCAACAACTTGCCGCCGCTGGCCTCAACTCGCACGCGGATATCACCGCTGCGTCTCAGCGACTGATGGCTGCAACCGATACCCATTCCCAATCAGTCATGCTCATGTCACGAAAAGAGCTCATCGCCACCTCGTCGAGCCCAGGCTCGTTGGCGGGCGATGCACCCGCCAAAGAACAAGAGGATCAGGATCAAATGTCTTTCGAGAGGAGGCTTTACATCCGAATTCAAGAGGAGCTTGACGTCGAGGATTTTGCCAAGTTTGAACGTTACATCCAACGCTACGACTTTCTCGACATTCCACTCGAAGGAAGTAAGGGCCTGATCACCCGCGTCAAGCGACTTTTGCTCGTTTCCGATCCTGAACTCCGCACCAAGCCCGACAAGCTTCGGGTGCGACAGAGTCTGGCTCGCGACTTTGAAAAAATGGCTCTGAATTTTAGTCAGGCCAAAAGCAGTCAGCCTTCGTCTGCGTCGCGAGAGTTTCAGTAACGACACAATGGCATACTGATCTCCACGCTCTCACTGAACGACACCGAAAGGCGGCTCTGGCTCGTAGTGATACTCATGCTTCGCGATGTCCAGACTGCTGTACCTTGACGACTAGTTATGCATCCCTGGGCCCACGTTGAGCTGCGAACGTCCAGCCTGCGTTCGGCGCCCATGCTTGCGTCTGCCCAAAAATACACGTGATTGTAACGTTAATCATCTATCCAAGCAGCGTCCAGCCTTAGCGACCTTGCACGTATACGCTTTCTTAATCAACTGTCGTTTTTGTCTTTACTGGCGCCAATCACGAACGACGCGCGCTATGCAAGCTATAATCACGCTTCTTTACCTCGATTGCTCGATCGCTAGTGTTGACTCTGATGGACGTGTTCGTGTTTCTCAAGCGATTTTGCTGGCTCGATGGGCTGTAGAAGTGAGATGCAGGTCTCGAGAGACAGTCAGGGATCTGGGCTCGCGAAGCATTGATGGCGAAGAGAATCAAACATGGTGTGCTGATGTCGTTGTACATGCACAAGAAAAAGGGAAACTAGTGTGGGAGGATGAGATTCGTGATTCGTGATTCGTGATTGATGCAAGCCGATTTGAAACGAACAAAGACGGTCGAGTTTAGGCTTGCTTTCGGCGCTTTTTGTCGCGCTTTGGTGGAGAAGTGGATGATGGTTCGTCTTGTTGTGCATGTGTGACGGCCGAGGTGGATTTGCGTTTAGTTCCGCAAGACTTGGGTGATTTGGCTTGGACGATGGAAGGAGGCGTGTCGAATTTGGACAAGTCATCGCTCTCGACGGCGGAAGTATCGTCTTCGTCCTGCCAACGAACTCTTCTTGGAGGCGGCGTTGGCGTAGCTGGCTGTGCTGTTGCGTCAGTTGCGGAACGTGTACGGCCCAAACCAAGTGCTTGCCAAGGTAGCAGGCTTTTCTTGAGGTAGGATCGGTCGAGTGTAGGAGGTGGACCTTTGAACGGTTCATCGAGCAACGACCCGTGCAGAGAGAGCATGTGATTCGCCACGGTCAAACTGATCACTGTAAAGCTCAGCTTTCCGTCACTTGCACCCAACTTGCTTCCATCCACCTTGCTCCTCCAATAACCCATCCCGTGATCGGTCGCTTCAGCGTCGTTGAGAACGAATTCGAACTCCTCCGGTAGGTGAGAAGCAGGAATGGACGCATTGAACAGTCCATACAACAGCAAGCTCACGTGCGAAGGGCTTGATAGACAGATGTTACCCTCCAGCATCTGACCGATCCGAGGCGTCCATACGACGCATTCGAATCCAACCGAAGCAGTAGCGAACGCCGAATCAGCCGAAAACACCGCCGTATCCTGCAAGAAGCGCGTCGGAGAATGCGTGATCAGCACACCCGAAAGCTGCGGTACGTAGCGCATGACGAGCGTGTCCATGAGATCCGAGAATGCAGAGTAGGGATCGGAAGACCATACAGGCGCAATGGGCAGATTAAGGATCGGATACAGCGTACAAAATGCCGAGGTTACGGTACGTGACGAGACCGCCTCACCAACGGTACCTGAACCAGCATCGCTGTCGGGTACTCTGATGGCAACGTCTGAGACAGAGGCAGTGTTGGAGAAGGAGGACGAGGATGAGGACGAAGACGCGGATTTGCGACGCTTTGTCGACTCGGAAGAGGCGGACTTGGACTCTGCTCGTTTCGACTTGTCTTTGCTCTTGGAGCCTTTCGACATGATGGCGGTGCTTGAAGTCGCTCACAGGGTGCGGAAGCGAGGCTGATAAATGTAACAGACCAGTGTCGCAAGCGCGCACTGCTGACAAAATGTGCAATGATCGCGACCGAGCCAATGAAACTTCAGGTGTGAGTCGCGGTAGATCCGAGCGATTGCAAGGCGGTCCAACTGGAAAGGGGCCAAAGTCTGTATGTGATGCCGTTCCGTAGTCAACTGAACAGATGGCAGCTCCTGATCTAGTCGTTGTGCGCACGCGAAAGATGCGTGATGGCTCGACGTCGTCCGTTCCTTGAATGCCGAATACCTTGTTGTCAGCTGGGCTGTTGGTGGTGAGCTCAATTGCTTGGTCCTGCTGCACCCTGACTTGGCTTCTCCAGGAATTTTTTTCTTCTCAGACCTCAAACCGAGAAAGCCTTTTTCCTCAACCGCCTCCACAGTCCTCGGGATACGGATCCCGATCGAAATCTTGCTTGTCTTATTGATATCATCTCAGATCGGGCCGATTCGGGATTGTTAGCCAAGTCACGAGAGTGTGGAGAATCATTCAAATCGGTCGAAGGCGTGGATGTGCAAAATTGGCTGTTGCGCAAAATTCTTCGCGTCTGATCAAACGCTGAATCATGGCCAAAGCGAATGTCTTTCAATTCCTTCGATCACCGCGATTTCGTCACGCTCCTTGAATTGTGATTTGAGGCTGAGTAAAAAATTTGAATGCACTGCGTCTGAACTCTGACTGCAGCCACTTGGCCAGTTGTTAGTGATTTGTCTTTGTTTTCGAGATTCACGATTTGGTTCACTGGTGTTGGAGTTGCTCTCGCGATGCACGTCATGATGGAGAAAAGAAGGAAACCAGAGGCACACATATCGAACTCCATCGTGCTGCTGTTGAAGTTTTTGGTCGGTTTCTCGAAAATCGATGCACTGCTCTGCTGTTGGACTTTTTTTGAATTCCTCGTTCTGCCTATCAGCCAGAAAGGTGTCCAAGAGCAGCTGTCAGCGTTGCTCTGGCTGTGTACCTTTCTTCGACTTGCATCTATCGTCTCTTTCCTTTCTTTCACCTCACACTCATTCGCGCACATACCCTTCCAAGATGTCTGCCGCGAACCTGGAAGTTTCCCAGTTCAAGCTCGTCCTCGTCGGTGACGGTGGTACCGGCAAGACCACCTTCGTCAAGCGTCACTTGACCGGAGAGTTCGAGAAGAAGTACATTGCCACACTCGGTGTTGAGGTACACCCGCTTCAGTTCCACACCAACCTCGGTCCCATCTGCTTCAACGTCTGGGACACTGCGGGACAGGAGAAGTTTGGTGGTCTGCGTGATGGATACTACATCCAGGGTCAATGCGGTATCATCATGTTCGACGTGACTTCGCGTATTACCTACAAGAACGTGCCCAACTGGCACCGTGATTTGGAGCGCGTCTGCGAGAACATCCCCATTGTTCTTTGCGGTAACAAGGTTGATGTCAAGGAGCGCAAGGTCAAGACCGGTGCGGTTACCTTCCACCGCAAGAAGAACTTGCAGTACTTTGAAATCTCGGCCAAGTCCAACTACAACTTCGAAAAGCCTTTCCTCTGGTTGGCGCGAAAGCTCGTCGGCAACCACGCTCTCGAGTTCGCTGCTGCTCCCGCTCTTGCTCCCCCCGAGGTCCAGGTCGACCAGGCCCTCATGGCTCAATACGACGCCGAACTCCAGCGCGCTGCTGCTGCTCCTCTGCCCGATGAGGACGACGGTGATCTCTAAGCGTCTACTCCATGTGCAGTACACTGACGCCTTCGAAACACATATGACGGTAATACATGTCGGCTTTCGAAACGCTCTTTCTCTGACGTGTGCGCACATACCTATATCATCCTCTTTAGCATCGCATCTCCCCCCTTTTTTTTGGTTTGGCTGCTTTCCCGCCATAATACCTGCATTCGGTTCTGCACAACCGTACAAAATGCCAAACCCTGTCTTCTTTCTTTGCCAACTCCTTACTCGCTCGTGTGTGAATTTTTTGGTCTGCGGATGCACTTGACCAACAACAGGTTGTGGGGCATGTATTTCTGACATGAAGCTCCTTAAGAGGTGCAGACTATTACAGTCACGGGCTTGTACAGAAGCAATCTCGTCGCCCGTGTCATGACGACGCCCGGCTTGACTTTCCGGGTCATCGAGAGGGCAAGATTGCAGAAGACGATTCGTTCTACCTCGTTCTGCCGGTGTCAGAGCTGATGCGCTTGAGCTCCGCGGCTGAAGGATCGCGAAGCGTGAACAGTGAAGATGTGAGATCGTCTAAGCACGATGCTCGCCAAAACCAATCACGAATCGTGAATAGTCACGAGTGTCGCACGAGAATTAGTGCTACCGCGACTATATGGCCAACTAAGTTGGAACAACCAAATCGCATGGATCAACAACGTATTCTTTTTTGTCCGTCCGATGCCTTGAACAGCGGCCTTTGCAGACCCCCGTCAAGTAGCGGTTCAGAAGACTAGGTAAAGCACTCAGTTGTGATGCGTGAACCTAACGCAAGAGCTTTTAGCCCGCATGCCCAAGTGAAAAAAAGTCGCTGTAGGCTAAGCCTTGGCTTTGGCTGCCGGGACGTCACATGAGGAAAATCCTGCAAAACTTCAAGGACGGAAATCGAGCCCCGACCTCAGCAGGATAGAGCAAATTGTTTCCTCCCTCCGGATGTGTTGAACAAACGGTTTAATGGCTAGTAGTATAACGACCGAGCTACGGGGCCTTCTCCAATATCGTGAATTGTGAATTGTGAATCGTGGATCGTGATTCGATCGAAACTCACAAAGGCGCGTCGGAAGCAAGGTGTGCGCACAGGTCAAGACTTTTTTTGGTTTTTCTCTGCAATCAAACCTCACGCAAACCTTACGGAGAAAGTCAAGTGCTGCACAGCCTTGCGAAGCGGTTCTGGCACGCGACACGCAACCGGAAGCACGATTTTCTGAGCTCAGCGGGAGAGCCGTATTTGAGGGATCTGCTGTGCTGCTACACCAGACAGGAGGAGGAATAGACATGGTTTCCAACGTTGGCTTTTGCCATCATGAATCGTGAATTGTGAATCTGCTTGGCCAATTGTGAAGGCACCGAGGTGAATTCACGATCGTCGAAACTGGAAGATCCACACGCAAAACATAGACACGGCACGCGACTTCTTGAATCACGATTGTCTACGATGCCTGCTGAGCAAGATCAGCCGCTTTCAGCAGCCACACGCACCGCTCGAGCCTGACAGGAAGGGGTGGAAATGCAACGTGGCGGATGGACAGGCAAGCAGCCAGGCAGGCAGGCAGGCAATCACGATTGTTTTCGCACAGGCACAGCATTTCATCTCAGCTCACTCGTAACTGTGCTCTCACAAACGAGGGGAAGAAGAAAAAAGAGCGGACGCGTGTGCGCATCTGAAGCTGTTTCGCCTCGGCATATGCTTGCGTGCCTTTTGCTTGTGCTTGTCTGTTTTGCCGCCGAAAGCCTTGTCCATTCATGACTTGGTTGCAGGGCTCCCTGCCGATCTGAATCGCTCTTGCCTGTCGATAGATGCAGTGTTGCTTCAAGCGATAGGCTGCTCTCACCTCTTCTGGCGCGTGGGTGAGACGAATCGTGAATGCTAACTAAGTTAGCTAACTGAGCTGACCGTGAAATTGAGTTTTGACCTGATTTCAATCTGTGAATCACGAATCGTGAATCACAGTGATCCACTCACGACTCACCAAACATGAAAGTTCCACGACATTCAGACTCGCGAAATCACTCAATCACGAATCGTGAATCGGTGCAGCTGAAGAGCGCTGAGCCTGCTTCTAATCGTTGCACCTCAACCTGACGCTGCGTTCTCTGTGCTTCCACCGCCGTTCTGCCTGCGCCGAGGCCAAATCGCGCGTTGTGGCCAACGCGAGAACACACGAATTTCTCATGCGGACATTTGAAATTTGTATACGAGCTAGTCGCGAAATTTGTAATTGGACGTTTTGTTGTCGTCGCGCTTTGCTTGCCAATCTTGAATGCGAAAATGCGTGCGCAAGCGGTTAATGTGCTGTGCTGTTCCTTGCTGCGTAGTGTGTGCCTTGCAAGCCGAGTGTGGTCTGTCAGTATGAGATTAGGTGTGCTGTGTTGAATTGAATCGTGCTTTTTTGGGCTTGAGCTTGCCTTTACGTTTTGAAATCCGCATCCAGCATCTCGCGCGTTCGATCAACTCACTAATCCTCAATGACTGGCTGGCTGCTAGCTGCTGGCTGCTGGCTGCTGGCTCGCTCGCTGCTGGCTTTGGCCGACCTGAGTGGCTTACTGACAGATTGTCTGCCTGTTTGTTGGCTGAGTGTCGGTGTGTGTGTGTGTGTGCGTGTCGGTGTAGCCGCGCGATCGTGTTTGGCGCCCGCTCGCCGCCCCTTTCTGACAGTGCTTTGTAGCTACCTATTCTCGCCCTTTCTTGGCCGCTCGTGAGCGTTGCCCAAATCCAAATCGCGGGCGAGCCAGCCAAGCAAAGCAAAGCAAAGCAAAGCGTCGTTCGCACACTCATTGTTATCGCTTCACTCTCCCCTCTCTCTCTTTCTCGCGCATTCTCTCAGCTCCACGCCCACTCACTACCATCACCACTCGTGTCACTTTGACCATCACCATCATTATCGTCTACCGTATCCACCAGTCCTGCCCAGGGTGAGTAGTCTCTCTCGTTTTCTCCTTTTGCGCAGTGCACCTTCCGCACTTGCCTCGCAGTCGACATCCAGACCACAACCACATGCTCGTCTGCCCCGTCCTCGCCCGACACCATCCGACTTGGCCCATCATTCGGCATGCGCCGCGCTACCCGCCATCATCATATCTTCGCGTCCAGTCTTTGGAAAGTCGCAATTACATCTTGACACAAACATCTCACTACAAACACAAATAACGACTGCAACGTCGTCGCTCATCAACGCCATGCGTGTCGATACTGGATCTTCCCGCCACTGCCGTCATTGTTGCATCCCCCCAGAGACGTGGTCAACACTATGTTTTTTCATGTTTCGCCGTCCTGTTCCACATCAGCCGGACGCAGCACAGCCATATCGCTTCCAAATGCCAGCATCATCGCCATCGTTCATCCATTTGGGCGCTGTTGTCATCATCATCCCGACGTCTATGCTATGATAAGTCATTACGCTCGGCGCTGCGCAAATCGCTTCTTCAAGCCAGTTGACACAAGACATGCTCGTGCCAGCTTGGGCTGCTTTGTCGCAGATCCAGTAGCAACCGTTTCGCACATTTCTCACCCACGTCCTCTGGCTTCCCGGTTCTGGATGTCGACTCGCAACTTTCACAAATAGATGCTGAGCAGTGACTAACCTCGACTTTCTTTTTGAAAAATGATCTTTTCTTCTTCCAACGATGTTCTTCGTATTACACCAGTCTCAGTTCTTTTCGTCTCTAGACCTTTTTTCACAAACAACTTTTCAAGATGCCCGAATCGCGTGAAGACTCTGTCTACCTTGCCAAGCTCGCCGAGCAGGCGGAGCGCTACGAGGGTAAGTAGCAGCGACAAAAACCTGACCCCGGGGGAATTTTTTGGGATGTCTAATCGAATGATGGTCGCATTCGTGCACAGATGTTCAAGAGGACAACTGGAAGCGTTCCTGATCGGCGCAACAAAAAATCGAGCTCAGTCTCAAACATGTAACTGCTGGGATTGGCGACCGAGACTGACATTGCTTTTCCTCCTCTTATCTGCTTTGCGATGGCGACTCATATTACAGAGATGGTCGAGAACATGAAGCGCGTTGCTTCGTCTGACCAGGAGCTTACTGTCGAGGAGCGCAACCTTCTCTCGGTCGCCTACAAGAACGTCATTGGTGCTCGTCGTGCCTCGTGGCGCATCGTCTCCTCCATCGAGCAGAAGGAGGAGTCCAAGGGTAACGAGACCCAAGTTTCCATGATCAAGACCTACCGTGAGAAGATCGAGGCCGAGCTCGCCCAGATCTGCGAGGACATCCTCGACGTTTTGGACAAGCACCTCATTCCCTCGGCCGCCTCGGGTGAGAGCAAGGTCTTCTACCACAAGATGAAGGGTGACTACCACCGATACCTCGCCGAGTTCGCCACCGGTGACAAGCGTAAGGACTCTGCCGACAAGTCGCTCGAGGCCTACAAGGCTGCTTCGGACGTCGCTGTCACCGAGCTGCCCCCTACCCACCCCATCCGCCTGGGTCTTGCCCTCAACTTCTCGGTCTTCTACTACGAGATCTTGAACAGCCCCGACCGCGCTTGCCACCTCGCCAAGCAGGCTTTCGACGACGCTATCGCCGAGCTCGACACCCTCTCGGAGGAGAGCTACAAGGACTCAACCCTCATCATGCAGTTGCTCCGTGACAACCTTACCCTCTGGACTTCGGACATGCAAGATTCCGAGAAGCCCACCGAAGCCGCCGCTGCCGACGCTCCGGCTGCCGAGGCCAAGGGTGAGGAGGCCGCCTAAACGCGAGTACAGATCGAAAGAAAAAGCTGGCCGACCTCTCCTTCTTGCTCCCCTCCCCCCTCGCTCCCCTGTCCTTTTTTTCGTTTCCCAGCGTCCCCACGTCATCTGGAGGCCGTCGCTTTCATCTCTTATGATCCCCCGCCATTTTGTCACGCTCGACTGATGTGCATGTTGCCAAGGGGCTGTGGGGAAATTCACCACGACGCATGCGTTGTGGCGTTGTTTCTCTTCTCTTCTGTCTATCGACAACAAGTCACATTGGGCTGGTTTCGATGGGACGGTTCGGGGACCGAGAGATTGTGCAGTACCTGTACACAGGTCATGTTACCGAATATCTTCCATTCGACGTCGTGCTATATCCAGAACAACATTTCAAAGCTTCAATCGTGGACTGTGTTTCGTGCGCAAACCATGTGTCTCGGTATCTCAACGAGGTCAGGAGAAGCATTGTGAGAGCTGGTTGGCCCGGTCAGGTGCCCACATTGCAGACCTGCAGAGCAGCGTCTGTGCGATTCGAGACTTTACATGAGCTTATGGTCAGTCCGAGGCCGAACATGCCTTCGAGCTTGGCGAAGCGTGTAGCCCGATTGAGAGGCACACCAAGACAACCGTGCGGGGGACGATTTTGTAAGCGGAGCCACACGCCACTTGGATGTCGCAGCCGGAATGTTTCGATTGCTACACGACTGCGCTGACTAGAAGGCTTTCGACAAGTACACTGGTTGGGATTGGTCACAGCATGTAAGAGGCCGTTGGCCTCCACGCAAGAAGATGCCATGACATTCGCGATTGCCTCTATGGCGTTGGGAGTTGTGTTTGCTGTCCAACAGAAATCGTGAATCACGAATGGAAGAAAGTCACGAGTGGATCATGCAGCAAAACCCGTCACAAGACATAAGCACGGGCCGCGTTGGCTGATCCGAATTTTCATGTTCGGATGAGCCCTTTGTGCTGTTCGTTTGACGCTAGTCGCTCTTGAGTCTGTGGTCCACGGTCCGAAGTCGTGAGTCCAGTCGTGAGTCGTGAGTGTTGCGCCGCTCCACCCAACTCACAACAAAATCTCGAATGCGGGGCTGCACAGCACAGTCCGCGCAGCACTCTGTGACTGTCAAACAGCAAACAAAACATACTCGTCACACGTCTCCCACCACACACATCACATCACAGTCACAGTCACCACTACAGTCACAGCTACAGTCACAAGTCCCTTTGTTGCCTGTCGAGTGGGCACTGTTGGCCTTGCAGTCGGCCGCTATCGCGTACTCGAACTGTGCCTCTGCGCTACAGCGTCTACCTGCCAACAACACAACAAGAAGCGGCGCAAGCCTGGACATTCCCTTTAGTATCATATTCGTGCCCCCGTCTATCTCTCTTGTGCAACTCTCACCAACCCCAAACCCCCCCTCCCCGGACAGCTTTAGGACGACAGCGCGCTCGAATCGAACACAATTATGACGTCCAACTCGTCATCCTCCATGAGAGGATTGACGCAGTACATTGCAGACTTACGAGCATGTCGAGTTCGTGAGCTCGAGGAGAGGCGCATCAATAAGGAGATGGCACACATTCGTCAAAAGTTCAAAGACGGTCAGTTGGATGGCTACCAAAAGAAAAAGTACCTCTCCAAGATCGTGTTCACCTACATCCTCGGCTACCAGGTCGACATCGGTCATATGGAAGCGGTCAACCTGATCGCGAGCAACAAGTACTCGGAAAAACAGATCGGCTATCTTGCCATCACCCTACTCATGCACGAAAACTCGGACATCGTTCGTCTGGTCGTCAACTCGATTCGCAAGGACTTGGACGAGATCAACGAGGTTAGCAACTGTCTGGCGTTGCATGCGATCGCCAACATTGGTGGAAAGGAGATGGCAGAGGCTCTGTCAGGCGATGTTCATCGTTTGCTCATCTCGCCAACATCCCGAAGCTTTGTCAAGAAGAAGGCCGCCTTAACGCTGCTCCGCCTCTACCGCAAGCATCCCGAGGTGATCCCGGCAGAGGATTGGGCGTTGCGCATCATTGCCATTATGGATGACGATGATCTGGGCGTGGCTCTCGCTGTGACGAGCTTGGTGATGGCCATGGCACAGGACCATCCCGAAGCATTCGCAAGCTCCTATCAAAAGGCCGTGCATCGTATGCACAGGATCGTGATTGAAAGCGATTTCACCTCAGAGTACGTCTACTACAAAGTTCCCATCCCATGGCTTCAGGTCAAGCTGCTTCGTCTACTCCAGTACTATCCCAGTCCGGACGATCCGACGCTCAGATCTACCATCGAGACGGTGCTCGATGCGATTATCATCAATTCGCAAGACAGCCCCAAGAACGTGCAGCACAACAACGCGCAGAACGCCATCTTGTTTGAGGCCATCAACCTCGCCATCCAGCTCGACACTGAATCGGCAGTCGTGGCAAAGGCAGCCGTCCTGCTGGGCCGCTTCATTTTGTCGCGCGAGACCAACGTGCGTTACCTCGGTCTCGATACCATGGCGCATCTGGCAGCATGTGCCGAGAGCTTGGAGCCCATCAAGATGCATCAAAACACCATCATCCTTTCTCTGCGCGACAAGGACATCTCGGTACGTCGCAGAGGCGTCGACCTTCTGTACAGCATGTGCGACGTGACCAACGCCAAAGTCATTGTCTCGGAACTGCTCAAGTACATGCAGGTGGCCGACTACGCGCTCAGGGAGGAAATGGTGCTGAAAATTGCGATCCTCACGGAAAAATTCGCCACCGAGTACAGCTGGTATGTCGACACGATTCTACAGCTGATCAGTTCTGCGGGTGATCACGTCAGCGAAGAGGTGTGGTACCGTGTCATTCAGATTGTCGTCAACAACGAAGATGTGCAGGAGTACGCTGCGACTAAAGTGCTCGAGCATCTCAAATCGTCAACGTGCCACGAGAACATGATTAAAGTGGGCGGCTACATCCTCGGTGAATTCGGCCATCTGATCGCGAACAATCCGGGAGCGAGCCCCATCGAGCAGTTTCATACGCTGCATTCGCGATCGCATCTGTGTTCGCAGGCGACACGTGCGTTGCTGCTCTCGACGTACGTCAAGTGGCTCAATCTGTTCCCTGAGATTCGCGAGCAGATCCTGTACGTGCTCAACAGGTATAGGCATGTGCTCGACGCTGAGCTGCAGCAGAGGGCGTGCGAATACGTGGCGCTGGCCGAGCTGCCGGACGATGATCTGTTGCAAGCCGTGTGCGACGAGATGCCTCCGTTTGCGGAACGATCGTCATTGCTGCTCAGTCGGCTGCACAAGAAACACACAGATACCGAAGATAAGCGGACGTGGATCATTGGTGGTAAGGACACCAACCGTGGTAGGGAGACGGCGAGGCTCGAGAGTCTCAAGAAGGGTAAAGCCAACGGAGGAGCTATGCCGACCGGTCATGCTGGTTCGGTGATTCCCGCAGGCCATCGCAGCGAGGTGGTCACAGCTGATACGATGCGCAACGGCCCTAACGGCGTCAACGACGATGCAGACAACGTGCTGGCCGGATTGGAGGGGCTCGATATGAGCGCGCCGACGCCTGCACTCGAAGATACAGGAATGCTCTCCGAACAACCTTTGATTGGCGGTGATACGCCGACCAGCACATCTGCACCCACCACACCATCCACATCGCTCAACACGAAACCGTTGACCGCGGGCGCCGACAAATTCTTCCAGCGCCTCTGCTTTGCGCCCGAAGGCGTCCTGTACGAAGACAGTCAGATCCAAATCGGACTCAAGACCGAGTATCACGCACACCAAGGACGTCTGGTGCTCTACTTTGGCAATAAGATCTCGGTCAATTTCAACGCATTCACAGTCTCTGTTCGCTCACAAGAGCCGGCGAGCTTGAGCGTGACGGTGCCCAAGATCGTGACCAACATGCTTGGCGCCATGACTCAGACGCAGACACTGGTGGTGTTGGAGTGCAAGGATCTGTTCACACAGCCGCCGATGCTCGAAGTGTCGTACCTTGCTGGATCGCTGCAGGAGATTCGGCTGCGTTTGCCGGTGCTGATGACCAAGTTTGTCGAGCCGGTGCAACTGGGTGCCAACGACTTTTTCGAACGCTGGAGGCAGATCGGCGGTGCGCCGCGGGAGGCACAGAAGATCTTCTCGTTCAAGCTGTCGGCTGCGGGCCAAGTGGACGTGGCGAGGCAGAGGAGGATCTTGGAGGGCGCTCGCATGCAGGTGTTGGAGGGTGTGGATGCAAACGCGACCAATTCAGTGGCTGCTGGTGTGCTGCACATGGCGGATGCGGGCAAAGTCGGGTGTCTGTTGAGGTTGGAGCCGAACAAGGATGCCAAGTTGGCGAGGTTGACCGTGAGGACCACCAACGATTTGGCGAGCGCCGAGATGTTAAGGATCCTGCTGGCTGTCTTGGCGATTGATCATGGCAAGTTGTAGAAAGTGTCCACACAAGCTGCGGTTGCGGTTGCGGAGCAATCGTGAACGATACTTTGTGCCACAATTTGCTCAGTGCTGTGTCGGCGAGCACACGATTTACGGTGTAGCAGCTGCGGGACGTGGTTATGTTCGAGTGTGGCGTAGCGCACGCATTATGTCGCGTCGACAGAGGTACGAAGAGGCGTGTATGTGCATGGTATGGCGGTGAGGTCGCTGCGACGCTCCAGGGCGGTGGCTGTGGAGCGGACGGCTGAATTCACGAATCACGAATGACGTTTGGCAAGACTCATGACTCGTGTTTCCAACTGGAGCTCGCGTGACTCGCGATTCATAATTAACATGTAATATTGACGTGAGCGTGGGCACGCGACATGTTGACGCATGCACCACCGTTGGAATATTCGAGTTTGGGATGAGACGTACTTGCGTCTTGGCCACCACGGAGCGGCCCGAATTCGTCAGCGAGTGAGTCGTTCAAGCGTAAGTGCGACGTACATGGCTGATACGACCAACGAAGCTGTTTGGGTATGCTGACGAATGCTCGCTTCGCTTCGACTCGCTGGTACAATTGTAGCCGCGTAGCCGCGTAGTCGAGTAGCTGAGTAGCTGAGCAGTTGGGTAGTTGAAAAGCACAACATGTTGCGTCGACGAGGATGCTACGTGTAAGTTGGGCGATCTGGATTGGCTAAGTGAATTTGTACTGATCTTGTTGCGCCATGTGGTTCGGTTTGCTTGGTGGATGCAGGTGTGGTCAAGGTAAGTTGGGAAGCGACGAGCTGAGCCAAGCTGTGAGTTGGTTCGCAAGACTGACGTCCAGCCGGTCTACATGCAGTGGGACATGTGGCTGAGAATTGCAGCTTTAAAGATCGACGATGCTTCAACTGTCTGGAGGCGGGACATGAATCGTCTGGCTGTCTCGCTCCGCGCAGTAGCGAGACCAAGCAGTGCTACAACTGCGGCGGACGCGGACACACGAAAACCGACTGCCCATCTGTCAATATCCAGCAATGTTACGCTTGTGGTGGTAAAGGCCACATCAAAGCCAACTGTGCCACTGTCGATAAGCAGAAAAAGTGCTTCGGTTGCGGGGGAAGAGGCCATATCAAGGCTGAATGCGCTACCGCCAACAAGCCGCTGAAATGTCGAAGGTGCGGCGAGGCCAACCAGTAAGTCGATACACGCCGAGTCACCGTCCTACAATCGCGATCGCAAACACGCTTTGCTCACCTTGCACGTTGCATCTTGATACACAGCTTGGCCAAACACTGCACCGCGACCATGCCCGCTCTCAAGCCGAAACCCTGCTACACTTGCAACCAGTCCGGCCACGTAGGTGTCTCTCCCTCTTTCGTCTCCTCCGCAACTTGCTGACGCCTTGCAGCATCTCGCGCACTACAGATCGCAAAGCACTGTCCACACGCCAGCAGGATCCCTACGGATCCCATCCCAAACGCCTCCGCCACGCTCACTGCCTAACCATCCACCCAACGCGCAGAACCACCGCGTCCAACTCTCTCTCCCCACCCCCCGCTTTCTGCAACGCACAAGCCTACATCAGCATCCGTCAAACATCACACCCATCCCACATCGCACTACCCCTCTCACATGCTCCACTGACAAGCCTGACTTCTCTTTCACTCAACCACATCTTACATGTGCATGCCTCTTGCCAAAACTCACTCCTATTCTCGTCTCCCATCGTGCGTGGTTCGTAAGTGGACAAGTCTAGATTGAAAAATGCGACAGCCAAGCACTGCGGTTGCGGTGGCGGTTGAGGTTGAGGTTGGTCTGGATCTAAGGCTACAGTGTTGGACGAGACGGTGGGTGTGTGCAAGCAAGTGTATATGTAATGAGCGCGGCGCAGGCAGCCAGAGTAGAGAGGCACGGGTATACGGTTCAAGACGCCACCGGATCAGTAGACGGAAGCGAGGTTTGAAGGCGGCACAAAAGAGTTCCACTGGGCGGCGCTGGACTGCTTGATGCGCGCCACCAGGCTGGTAGCGCGCAGACGTTGCGGAGACGGAGGCTGCACGACGAGCGTCGGCGGACTGCTCGAGCACTCGCTACCGCCAGCTGCAACCGACACGGGCGACGAAGCACGCGTCCCGATCGATCCGAACGCCGACCCTGTCGTGGCTACCGAGGCGTGCGTGAGTGCTGGCGAAGCCAGCTCACTAGCCGCAAACCCCATCGTGCACGATCGAGGAGACGACAACGGCGTGCTCACAGCAAACGCGTCAGATGCCGATGAGTCAAACGGAAATCCTCCACTGATCGCAGCACGATCGCGACTGGCCGATGCTGCAAAGTACGAGTGCATCCGAGTCACAGGTGCACTGTAACTCAAGTGGCTGTTGCAAGCAGCAGATGCGAGATGCGAATCGCCGAGGTAGCTGACCTGGCCAGCACCAGCAGCACCGCCGGCATAGTCGCCGTGCTGCGCCAGCGGCTGCTGCGTCAGAGCCGCAACGAGTGCTTCACGCTCCCGTCGCCTAGCGAGCCGCTTGCGCTTTTCCTGTGACATGCGAGCACGACCCTTCTTCTTGGTACCATCGCACTCGGTGCCCGAAAAGCACGACTCGGCGGGCGACGTGGGCGATGAAAGCGCCGGCGAGAGCGGAGCGCTAAGGCAGCCACCAAGTCGCAGCGAGTTAGCTCCAGCTCCAGCTGCACACTGAGACGGAGCCGTCGAAATGCGAAGACCACGGTTCAAGCTAGGCTCTTCGAGCACGTCGAGAGCCGCCTTGACTGCCGTCTGTGCGGCATGCATCTCGAGCGAGTAGCCGTCGTCAAACCAAGCCGAGTCCAGCGACCTGGACCGATGAATACCAGGCATCGAGCGAGCAGCGCTAGTGCTTCGTAGGTGCGTGGTCGAGCGAGCCTCGGCCATCGAGTCGATGTGATGCCAGCCCGGCGCCGCCGCTGACGACCAGGGTGAGTGAGCACTGTGCATCGAGACGGGCGAGCCGATGAGATCCTGCTCGTCGAGCGACGTCAGAGGCACATCGAGGAGCAGCGAAAGAACGTTGAGCTCCACTTCGGCATCCGTGGTCGGCACCGATTTGGTGATCATCCGACGCGCCCAGATCGACGACGACGCCGCCGAGCCAGGAGCAGGAAGCGGTGCAAACGACATGCTTGCGCTCCTTCTGTACGCTAACAAACTGGAGCGCGCCAAAGCTTGATCTGGACCCGTCGCAACAGTTGACATCAGAGTGTGCTGAGATGGACGTGTGTTTGCGTGTGCTAAATTGTTGGAGGAGAATGAACCAAAGATTGCATAAACCGAGCAAATGCTGATGAATAGGATGGGAGGGATGACAAGACGTTGTGAGCCGAAAAGGATTCCAAAAGAACGTGGTTGTATCGACAATGTTGTGAGTTTGAGTGAGTTGGGACCGAGTCAGAGAAAGGTGCGAATAAAAAGAGTGTGTGGACCGTTACAACGAGCGGGGGAGGCTAAGAGAAGCAAAGGGGAGCGGAGAGGGGAGGAGAGAGGATGAGAGCAATGCACAGATACGAGGAGGTGACGAGGAGGGGGAAGACGAGGTCAGCGAGGACAATGTTTAGCAGAGGCGAGGATAGATATATGTATTCCGTCCACGAACAGCGACGATCAGACTAATGGCACTAAGCGAAGGCAGCTGATCGACATGCTCTTGTTCCAAAGCAAAGAGAGAGGCGAGACGAGTATCGTGGAAGGCAAGCCAGGCTGTCGCATGGGTGAGAGCGAGTGCATGAACAGACCAAACTCCGAGGCCGAACATGGCAGGCGTCATTGGGTAGGCTATGCAAGCAGCAGCACAGCGCAGCACAGCGCAGCACAGCGCAGCCCGATGGTACAAGACCTGCACCGAGAGCGAGACGGCGGCACTGTCTGACTTGGCGACTGATACTGCACTGGGCATAGCAGTGCGACAGAAAACAACAGCAGTAGCAGCGCGAGAGACTCGTGACTCATGCACGCTTGAGCTGTCACAGACGCGCAAGACACCGACTCGCAGCGAGTGATGCGCAGAAAGCTAATCAGGAATGGCTGGCAGGCTGGCTAACACTCCAGCGAAATTGAGACCAGAACAGACCAGGCGGGGCGGGGCGGGGCGGGGCAGAATCAAGTAAAGCAACGCCATGGGAAGGGAAGGAAAGCAAGGCAGGCAGGAAGGCAGGAAGGCAGGAAGGCAGGAAGGCAGGAAGGCAGGAAGGCAGGAAGGCAGGAAGGCAGGAAGGAGGGCAAGGGGCAAGAGACTCGCTGGTCCATGCATGCCAGACGTCTCGGACACTCGGACGTGGAGTGCATCGATGGTTGTGTTGTGGCATTGAAGAGCAGCAGCGAGAGGCGAGTCTCGTGGGAGGCGTCTTGCAGCTTTGTCGACTCGTGACTGGTTTGACGTTGCGCGTTGCTGCTTCCATCATTGTTGTCTCAGTTGGTCATGTTGTGTTGCTTGCAATGCAATCGCAATCGCACGTAGGCTCGACATGGACACGACGCTCCGGCTGGCTGTGACGTGGGTTGACCTGTTCCCTCGTTGTCAGTATCGCGCGCCTTTGCCCATCCAGCCGTATTTCACATCTATCACATGCGATTGCCTGCGCGCTAAAGGAGATAGTGAGAGATATCGTGTGTAATTGTAGCTTCGGTTTGAGAAAGCACGTCGAGATACGCTGCAGCGTGAGTAACGAGTGCGCCGCTCCGTAGTTGTGATTCGTGATTGTTGGTGACAATCTTGAATCTGTAGGTGAGTCGGCGTCACATCCGATCCATCATGAATCGTGAATTCACGCTGACGGTTCACGACTTGCTTCGCACCAGAGTTGCCACTGGAAACGTTGAGCCGCTCTGTGTGCAAACCTGCATTTCTCGACTCTTTGCTTCGACGCACAAACTTGCTCGAGGCTGCGCGTGGCTGCACGGATCTCGGAGAAGCAGCCTCTTTGTCCGAAAACAAGAACAAAAACACTCCACTCCCCTCTGTGTTTCCGCCCAAGATTCTCGACAGCCACCGACAGCCACCAACGGCATAACCGAGAGAATCACGAATGCGTGATGTGATACGTGTTGGTCTCAAAGTGACAAGGTCAACGACGCATCCCGACTTTCTCTTCTGGTGTCGATCAACAACCACAAATTGTAAATCCTTGCAGTCTCGTGCTTCATTTCCTCTTGACCGGTCACGAGGCTGACACAGCTCACCACTGACGCGTTCTTTCCGTCTTCTGTGAAGACGAGATTGGCTGATCAAATTGCTGTCGGCGATGTACAATCACGAGTCGTGAATGTCTCTGTAGTCGTCCCAGCTCCTTCGGCATTTTCACTGCATCTCGGAGCCTCAAAGTGACACTTTCCAAAGTCCGCCTCGCGTCAGTGCTCCGTTCTAGCCTTGCCTCTCTAGTTTAGTCTAGCTTCGCACTCACCTAGCACGCTGCAGCTAGCCTGCCAGTCTCGCATTCACGATTAAAACACATTCACGTTCCATAACAACGCCGATCCCAGTCATGTTGTTGCTGCTGGTATCTGGCTGTTCCTCGGCCTGACTGCTTTATCAAATCATCTTCTTTACTGCGGATGCCATTTAGGCATCCAGACGTACCATCTGAACGCCGAGTTGTCTCGGAGACCAGGCTGCACTTCGGTGCTCTTGGTTGAGTGTGGGCTAGAGTGCACCATGTCGAATTCTCTTGGCAACACCATCCGACTCGAACTCTTTATTGCGGATTGTAAATCACAAATCGCGAATGGTGCTTAACATTCCTCAAAAGGCTCGAAAAATGGTGTACCGAAAAAGCACACGTCCGTCGTATCGGGCGCTGATCGGGAGTGGCATCCTTCGGCTACCAACTAAATTAAGCGCAATCGTGAATGCCGTGCAAACAGTCGTGCCGCCGTAAGGAGGTTGCGATGCATAACAAACAAGAACAGCAGCATCGTCAGTGGCCCAAGCCACCAGACGGTGCTCGTCTAGGCACTCGAAGCTCGATTCATTCCAGTTCGCCTTCTCTCGCTAACGGCGGGTTTCAATTGTTGCGAGCACAGCCGCTTCTTGGTGTCAGGAGGCCGCATGGCGGCGTTCGATCGTGTGCGGCTTTAAGCCTTGCTGACGTTCCAGTCGGCTCAAGACGGCAGCGCAAAAGACGATCAGCGAGCCTTGACCGAGTCACGAGTCGATCCCACCTCGACACTCACGACTCGTGCTCGTGTGTGGTCAAGAAAACTCGGGACTTGTAAGATCACGGCACGAAAGTGGCGTGGACTGAAGTGGATTACATAATCACTACCAATTTACGATTAGCTACGGGCACTGCTCCACATGTTCATCACGACAGAAGAAGAGACTTTGGCAGCTTTCCAACACCACCATACAGGGGCTTGTCGCACAATTGCTACCACGATGCTCCTTCAAACACTCCGAACGACCACCAAGGCGGCGCCTCTGTGCGGCTCCCCTATTGCGGCGTCGGCGGCTGTACGCACATTCGCTTCGACCAGCCGCGCGTACAAGGTGTACGAGAACGTCTCGGCGGCCGACTTTCAATCTCGCGTCCTCTCGCCTTCCGGCGCAGACGCTGAAACACCCGTGCTCGTAGACTTCTTCGCAACGTGGTGCCAGCCGTGCAAGCTCCTCTCACCCGCGCTCAAAAAAGTCGCCTCGAATCCCGACGTGGTCGGAGGCAAACACATCGACCTCGTAACAATTGATGTGGATCAGCATCAGGACATTGCTCAGCAGTTCAAAGTGTCCGCGATGCCCACCGTGATCGCTATGAAGGGCGGAAAGGTAAGCACCCAGAGCCTGAACAACCTCGACCAGCGCCAAAGCCGTTCAACTAACAATATCTCGATTACTGGATTGCGCATCCGTCGTCGCTTCAATCCCGACAGGTCCTCGATGGTTTCGTAGGCATGCTTCCCGAGAACAAGGTGATCGAGTTTGTCCAGAACCTCAAGTAGCACTCCAACAGGTCTCAATGATACAAATCACTCGTCTGTTCAGGACTCGACAAAGTAGGATGTCAGCCAGACAGAGTCCGAAAAAAAGTGTCTACAGAGAGGACGAGAGACAGCAAGTACTTGCAGATGCGATGAGACTAAACGACATTGAACAGGAATACAACCCGCAAGGGGTATGATACGAAAAGAAGCGACAGCGAGCGATCAGAGGTGAGTGTTGCGCGGAAAGTTATGAGCACTCCAACGTCAGCCGAGATACGGACTGATGCTCATAGCCTCGACTTGCGAGACGAACGACGAGCTGTTCCCATCCTCGTCCTCGTCCTCTTCTTCCTCTTCCTCCTCGTTGCTATACGTTCGAGGGCGCGATTTTGATCCCGGGATAGCCAGCCCTCCAATTGCCACCGACTCGTTGCGTCTGACATCATCCGCCTCGTCATCATCGTCATCTTCATCCTCGGACGAGTCTTGTCCGTCCTCATCAGGTGCCACTTCGGCCCACTCCCGATACAGAGGCTCGATAAACGATGCCGACGACTCCAACTTGTATGGGTCGAACGGGAAGAACGATTCGAGCACCGAAGACGTTGTCACCACCGTCTCCTTCTTAGTCGCTTCCGTATCGAGCGAGTCGGGTCGCGGCGTACCTCTTTCGCTGCCGTCCTGACTCATGGGAGTCGCCGATCCTGAGCCGTCCAGCTGGAGCCTGTTCAGACTGGTCGACCTTGAAACCGGAATACTTCGATTGATCCCCCTCACAGAGCGGTTGTTCGCCTCGATGATCGAATAGCAGTACAGGAACCCGGTATGCTGAGCGATCCTCGCAAACTGTTTGACCACATTGGCCGAACAATACTTGAGCGGGTTCAATCGCGAAGTCACCGCTCTTTGCAACGATGTCAACCCATCACACCACGCTTCGGCGCCAAACTGACCCAGACTTCCCACACTGTCGTGCATGCCTCCACCGATCTCGTCGGCGTCGTGATAATCGAGGTCGTCAGCACCGCCATCCTGCTCTTCGTCGGTGATCTTAAGATCTCTCCATCGGAAGCAGAAAATATAAAAAGCTGCTTGAACCACCGAGTAAAACACCGAATGTGTACCTGTTCCTGGCGCCGCTGAGCCCGCTTCGGTATCTGTGCGGCTGCTCTCGTCGATATGCGCATCTAGGAACGCGCACAGATTGTACAAGACGACTCGCGTCGTCGGCCCATCTACGTACGAGGCCCTGCTGACAAAACTAGCCACATACCCTGCTGCAGCGGATCGGATCACTGCCGGCTCGTCTTTCTGCCCCATGTCCACTCTCTTGCTGTACAGGCTCTTTTCGAGCAATACGCCGAGAAAGTAGTCTGAGAACTCCGGGTCTAACGAGTTGAACCAGAACAGCAGGAACTGAACGTGGCGTGATCGGAAAGTGGGTAGAATGTTACGCGCAAAGATGGAAAGCAGCGTGTGAAAGAGATTTCGACGATTCGCCTCAGAATCCATGGGGCTGCTGTAGTTCAAGCTGTTGGCACCGGCGACGTACTGTGCATCGAGCTTACGCAGATGCTCAAAGAGCGCAATCATGATGGCGTCGAGCTTGGCCACGGATTCGCGAATGCGTCGCATGGATCTTTGCAGATCCTCCTGCGTGCGCTTCTGCTCTTCGGTCGCCACGCCTTGCTCGTAGTTCTCATCCGAGAGATCCGAGAGGTTATCTGCAAAGTCGCCCGCATCGCTCTCATCGTCATCGTCGGAGCTGTCTCCGTCATCGATGTCATCGAGAGCCTGCTCGAATGGATCTTCGAAATCCAATCCGAGCTCTTCGGCTTCGTCATCGTCGAATTCATCGAGTTCAACCTGGATCTCGACGTCGAGCTGAATGGCTCGATCAATAACAGCACCCAGAATCGCCTCGGAGAGCTCTGCACAGTACTCGCTGACGTGCAGAATGTTGCGCACATAGACAAGCTGATCGGACCTGTGCACCATCTTGTGCGGTAAGAACTGGACAAGCAAGGGTCCCAATACACCAGGCAGCGTGGGTACGACGCTCAAAAGCGAACGAATCAGAAGATGAACTCGCTCGTACACCTGTTTTCGCTTGAGCGTGGAGACGGATCTTTTGCCCAACTCATCAGCAAATTGGTACGGCAACCATTCGAGACGATACGACAACGCCTTGGTGGCTTTTGTGAGGATGACCGAAAGCCACTCGCTTCTGGCGCTAACTAAGCTGCATACGAACTTGATCCACATCTGCGCAAAGCTGTCGTCCATCGAGGTCCATGGTAGAGCAAAGATGCTCTCCACCAGTTTGGCATGGGATCGATCAAGATCCGACACGACGTGCGACAGAGCCGCAAGCAGAGAGCGCAGGGAAGAGGCCGAAGCACCTGATCTGCCCGTTGATGGCTCGGCAAATTGGACGAGAAGCTCGTAGTATGGCCCGGTATTGCCCTTCTCTCTCTCTGATAGCGCATTGATGACAAAGCTGAGGTACATGCCCTGGTAATTGGTCGAGCTGCTGCTGCCGACCGAGTTGATGGCGGCCATGCTTCCTGGTGGCGGCGCCTTCTTGGACAGGCTCGAGCGCAACGGCTTGATTGGTGTGGTCGGCGAAGCCGAAGAGATATCTGACTCGTCCGAAGCTGAGCTCCTACGCTTAGATGGGGAAGGTGGTGCTACAGCGTCAACACTGATGGCATAAAGGCTGGAATTCGAGGCTCTCTTCATGATGGCGCCTTCTGATGCGGTGGTTGCAACGGAAAGTTGGGTCGTTTGTTGCTGCGATGCAGTCTTAGAAGGGAGTGGCGCGATCTTTCGAGCACGGACAGGCTCGACGGACGGCATCACCGCGGCTGCAGCTCAGCAAAGGAAAAAAAAAGACGAGCTCCTGTGACAATCCGGTCGTGATGTCTATTCGGGCGGCGTGTGCAGGCGTGAGGTGAAGTTGCACCAGACGGCGGTGGCGACAGCAGAGGTCGGGTGGCGCCGAGCGATACCTTTTTTGGAGGTTATGGACCTCACGCAAGCGCCGACATGCTTGGTTGGAGTCGATACTATAGCTTGCGGTGTAGATACGCAAATGATGTTTGTTTGGCAATGTCACCAGTCAACTCGTGACTGTCGGACGGATATAGACAACTTTTGCGATGAAGGTTTTGCTGAAGAAAGATAGCCAGCTGAGAATTCTTCAAGGTCGCCTGACATTCACGATTTGCTGCTTCAGCAGAGGTGTTCACGATTCACGATTATTCACGATTAACTTATAGCGCGCCGACTCCAAAAGAATCCAGACCCGTAATTCATTTGTCACTCATAGTTCTTTTTGTGCTTTCGTAGAAATCAAGATTCTGGAGTAATTCTGACCCTATGACTAAGCATGACCGCCCAAGAACCCTTGACGAGAAATTTCTCATTACAGAAATAACTTATGCCGATAAAGTCACAGTTGGAGCGGCGGGCTTCTGATTTTTTTTTTCGTTCTTCTTGGAGCAAATTGTCGAAAAGTTGGTGGGGGGTGTTTTTTTTTTTTTTTTGGACAAGCGGCCGACCAAACAAAGTGGCTTTGGGCTAAGGGCATTTGCTCTTCGATCCACTCCACTCCACACCATTCTATTCGCGACCGTCGTTGCTATCTAGATCCCATTCGACAGTCACAAACACACAAACACAAGCATGGTCAAAGTCAAGAAGCGCGCTTCCAAGCGTGTCAAGATCGCTCAAAGGGAAAAGATCAAGAAAAAGGTCAAGGAGCATCGCCGAAAGACGCGCAGAGACGAGCGAAGAAGTACACAATGGAAGAGCAAAGCACGCAAAGATCCAGGTATCCCCAACTCGTTTCCATACAAGGAGCAGCTGCTCAACGAGATTGAGCAGAAGCGCAGAATCCAAGAGGAGGAGAAGCTCGCAAAAAAGGCTCAAAAGCTCGCGCAACACGATGGAACTGAGCTAGAAGGAGCCGAAACATCGGATGCCGAAGCTGCGGAGGACGATGAGGAGGACGAGATGGACGAGGACGATGTGCTCCAAGACATGCCTCTGACTGCACCGCTCTACCGCGGCACGCTTTCGGAGCTGCTCGCCTCGGACGAGATCAAAACCATCGTCCTCGCGCTTGACGCACGTGACCCGCAAAGTTTCCGCTGCCCATGGCTCGAGGCTGAGATCAGTAACACGAAGAGCAAGAAGCTCGCATTCGCGCTTGGCCGCGCCGACATGGTCCCACTCGAGACAGTTGCCGCTTGGACAGCGTACCTTTCCACAACCGCCGGAGTCGCCACTTTCCCCATCTCTTCGCCTCCGGATCAGCTTGCCGAAAACACTGGCGCAGAGGCGCTTGTGCAGCAACTTGATCTCAAAGGAGTCGGAAAGGGCGATATAGCAGTAGTCGGTCTGGCACACTCGGGCAGAAGCACGGTTGCTGACGCTATCCTCAATGCTATTGGCCTCCCTGAAGACGAGGACGTCGAAGACGAGGACAACGAGACAACCGATTGGCCAGCAGTCCTGGACACCTCTGCCTTAATCCCAGTCAAGAGCTCCGAGGCTGCCGAGGCTTCCGATGAGGAAGAAGAGGACGGCGAAGATGAGGACGAGGATGGAGATGCAGAGGACGGGGAAGATGAGCACAAGTTCATGGCGCGCATGGAGCTCAAGTCGATGCAAACCTTGATGCGCAACCAGGGACACGTTCAGAGAATCAAGGAGCCATTGCCGCTCACCTGGGCATTGCTCTCGCGTGTCTCACATCCTGAAGACCTCATGCTCATCTACAATGTGCCTGCTTTCGGCTCGTTCCAACCCGACAGAGCTTCGCTCGCTGACGAAGAGCTGGATGCCGATGAAAAGGAAAAGATCAAGGCCAACTCCAGACGTCAAAAGGTGCACGCTGACACACAAGAGTTCCTCATCGCTCTCGCTCGTGCTACAGGCCGCATGAAGAAGCGCAACATTCCCGACGAGGTGGGTGCGTCGCGTGTCCTACTTCGAGACTGGTCGCATCAGATGCTGGGCTACTACACTCAAGCTCCCAAGCTCGCCACCGAGGCAGCAAAACTTTCCGACCAAGTCAAACAGCGAGTCTCGACAAGCCTCCCTCTCGTGTTGGCCAGAAAGGAATGGCGCAAGAAGTTCCAAACTCGTGAGCTGCGACTCAGGCCGATCTCCATGGTGCTCGGTCGTGAGGCGTTGGTTCTGGACCAGGTCGAGATGCTCCCTCCTCCACCCGAACAAGGCAGCGACGAGGATGAAGACGAGATTGACGAGGCGTTGCTCGAAGAGGACCAGAGCAGCTTTGAAGACGATGAGCAAGACGAGCCAGAGGAGCTAGTCACTTCCAAGAAAGGACCTCAGCTCAAATCGATTCTCAAGAAGAGCGCTTCCACGAAACGAGACTTTGTCGACGATGACAGGCTGCCCGAGGACGACCAGGAGCAAGACGATGATGTCGAGGAACAGTCCCTCTCGCACAAGGAGCGAAGATTACAGAAGAAGGCTCGAGTCGTGGTGCCTTCCAAGTCCAAGCCTGCCGCTTCTAAACGCAGCAACGCCAAGGCGTCAAAACTGACCGGTGCTGCTGCTAAAGCTGCTCTGGCCGCAACAGGCCCCGCTCCCGGCGAAAAGTACGACTTTGGCGCCTTCTTCTAGAGCCGCGCTTGGTCGCCAGTCGTTGTATAACCGTTCCTCATGTGTCTACTGTCTCGTCCATGTACTTTTATACCTCTCCTGCATCTTCACAACCATGCTAGCATCCAACGTTTGGCCGTCTTTCCCGCATTGAGCCTGTTATATACGTGCTACTGTGCCTTCGAACGAGTGCAAATAGTCTGTGCAAACAGCGCAAGATGAAGATGAGGGTGGTGGAGAAGGGGTTCCAGAAAACATACAAAGTCACGAGTGGCAGCAGCCACGAGTGTCACGACTGTCCACGATTCACGATTCACGATTCACGATTCACGATTCACGATTCACGATTCACGATTCACGATTCACGATTCACGATTCACGATTCACGATTCACGATTCACGATTCACGATTCACGATTCACGATTCACGATTCACGATTCACGATTCACGATTCACGATTCACGATTCACGATTCACGATTCACGATTCACGATTTTCACGATTCTGAGATGTGAGATTCCAGAATTCCGGGACGCCAAGCACCGCCAACACGAAAGGCTGGCTGAGTCTTAAGAAGGACGTGCGAAATTGTGTTTCAGGGTCTTGCGCCCATTCGACATTCGTGATTCGTGATTCACATAACACATTCACGATTGTTTGCACTTCAACCGTGGCTGTCGTCATCATCACACACATCTCGGCTAGGGTCAGACTTGGGGAATACGAACTTTTTCCATATCGCCACAGCCAGAGGGCGCCCATTATCACTGCCATGAGCGCCTCCGACACTGGCTTCGTCGGTATGGTCGGTGTCGTACGTGACATGATGCCGCCAACTGCATCCATAGCGGCTTTGGCGTCCGACCCGACCTTGACCCCCACGCCTACGCCGATCATCGGCGCTCCGGAAGTGGACGGAGACAACTGCAAACTTATGGGTCCCTTTGCGCTGTTCGTACAGGCCGTCATGGGCATCCTCGTCATAGGCTCTCTCGTTTACAAACGACAGAGAGAAAAGCCGAAACGCAAATGGAAAATCTGGGCGCTCGACGTTTCTAAGCAGATGCTCGGCCAACTCTTTGTTCACATCCTCAATATCGTCCTTTCGGACTTTGTTGCCAGCGGAGGAGGTGAAAACCCTTGCTCGCTCTACTTTCTCAACATCCTCGTCGATACCACTTTGGGCGTATTCTTCATCTACATCGCCTTGAAGTACGTCACGTATTTCCTCACCGAACGACTCGGCTTGGAGGGCTTCATATCCGGTCAATACACTCCACCGCTACCTAGCATTGTTCCTGCATCATCCACCGGTCCCAGCACATCGGCGCAGTCCGGTTCTTCGCGCAGGGCATTCCGCAGAGGCAGACCCAGGATCGAGTACTGGTTGAAGCAGCTGGCTTCGTACCTTTTTGTGCTCTTCCTCATGAAGATGGCGGTGCTTGTTGTCTTTGGCTTCTTTCCATTCCTCTTTGACGTGGGCTCATGGATCTTGGGCTTCTTTGGTAGCAACAAGGACTTCCAAGTGCTGTTCTCGATGGCCTTATTCCCGCTCGCTATGAACGTATTGCAGTTCTGGCTCATCGATTCCCTCCTCCGCCACAATCCTTACACATCGGCTTACTCCAAGATCAATCCGGACGACCAAGAATTTCTCAACAGCTCTGATAGTATCTCTCACGAGTCTCGCCAACCTGCCGAGGATGTCGGCGGTCGCACACATTCAATAGGGGAAGATAGCGACGACGAAACAAACGACCTAGATAAACAGCACATTCAACCGTACGCTTCTGGCCCAGGCCGATCCAGACGAAGGCCTTCCCCACAGAGGTCTGTCACCTCGGATCAGCCTTACGACTATCCTCCACCGACAGATTTGTACGGCTCAGTGCACAAGTCGCCTCCTCTGAGGCCCTCTAGACCTACGGACGACATGCGACGCCAAGCTAGCCTGACGCTTTCGGATGCTGGCTCGGATACAGAATCGGGTAGTCAGAGCATACACCAGACTCTGTTTAATAGCAAAGCCTCTCTACAACCGTCTGAGACGCACCATCTCAAACAGGTCAGCAGAGACGGCAGCAGCAGCAGCAGCTGACGTGTCGTTCGAACTCAGCACCTTTTTCCTTTGCATTCATTGTTGGTTGCGCATAATTTCATTCGTGATTGTCTTCACTTGCAACAACCCAATCGTGAAGGCTTTGATCTTGATGAGGCACCCGACATTCGTAATTCACGATTCAAGCTCAACGGTAGAGCACGACTCACACGACTCGCATGCGTACGCTTCATACACGGGAAAAAGAAAGTGTCACCATTGCAAAAAGACCACAAAGGAAAGGGAGGAAGCGAGCCAACTATCATAGCGTTACACACAGGCACGACTACACGGATTGATCACATGTATGGGGCCGGAAGGGGAGCAGGAGATGGTCCCGGCGGAGGAGGGACGGGCGACATATCAACCGTCACCTCGACCTCTCGCTTGTATGGGATAGACTGGGACTGGGCCTTGGAAGGCATTTGAGGCGATACTGTCTCTACGATTGGGTTTGCTTTGACGTATGCAGGCACCGAGCTGATAGAAGAGAAAGTGCCTTTTCGCCCATGTTGCCCACCGCCGCTTGCATCCGCACATCCGATATCCGCCACCGTAGTACCCGTCCCTGGCCTCTTGACATACGACAACGTCCTCGAAGGCGTACTGAAAGTGCCGTTGCTGCTCGAAGTGGCTGCATGATGCTTGTTGATGTATCCACCGCTGTCGGAAGAATATTGCGAGTACGACAGCTGTGAGCAAGTCGGGCTGTACACCGCCTCCTGCTCGCCGATCAACATTTGCAACCCGACCACGATCTGGATCGCGATCGAAGTAATGTGTACGGGCGGCAAGCTGGATGTCCAACCCAATAGCATGACCAACTCGATCACGTTACACGTCTCAACACCCGCCATGTAATGGACGTTGTTGCTGAACAGCACCTTGGCGATTTTGGTCAGCCCACTTGGCCCACTCGAAGTCTTGCGCAGCTTGATACAGCAAGCCATCAAGATCGAGCTTTCAAAGATGGTGTTGTAAAGCAAAAACCAGAACGTCGAGCTTTGCCAAAAATGCAACTGCAGTGCGGCGTTGCGTTGGGACGCATCGGCATGCACCTGGGCAGCAGGAGCACACGTCCCCGCTGGAGTCAAAGCATCCGCCTTATCCACTCGATAGTTGGTCCACATGGCCACCGCAAATTGACCCATCAACCCAACACTCAGCGACCAAGATGCCACTTGACTCGTTCGAAAGATGATCCTCGCTCTCCAACCTATCACACAAAAAACAAGCGTCGAACACATGAAGTAAAATGTCGAGCTGGTCCACGCCCACGATCGACAGTCGAAATCCGTCCTGGCAGCAAACGTCTCGGTGACTAAGATGTCAAAGATCACCGCGAAAATCGTGAGGTACTTGATCAGGATGAAAAAAATTTCGGCCATGTTGGGGTGTTTGCGTTGAAAGAGTCGATGAAGCATTCGGAGTTCGGCCGGATACGTACGGATAACTTCGGAAACGAGCAACGCCTGCGCGATCATGATGGGCAAATTCCAGGTGGTGGTTTCTTGCGAGAACTTCATCAGCGAAATCACTTGCGAAGCGTGCGGGGGCTGACCACCGAAGATGGCCGGGATGTACTCTTCACCATCGTGACGCTCCATCTTGACCAACTTGCTACGATGGACGCGACCGCTGATCTACGTGTAGGGGAGACTTGTCTCTCGATCAGTATTTCAGAGCGATATAGGAAACGTTTGGGGAACGGAGTTGATAGAAAGCTCGACCAGCGAAGCAGAGACTTTGGGTTTTGCGATGGGATGCTAGTGACGGCAAGAAAGTTATAGAGAGAGAGAAAATGCGGAGGGACGGTAATATCGCTCAGCCAAGCAGCTTTCAAAGCCAATCCTGGTGGGCTGGTCGGGTCAGCAGGAGAAGAAAAAGGGTGGGCATCTCCTTTCGATTCGGAGTCGCAAACATACTTATAGCAAAGCACAACCCCCACGATCAACCGTAAGTCAGCGCTTCGTCTGGGCTATGCCACAGCACGTCGCCAGTGTACTTTTGGAAGCGACGATGAAGTGGTCGAAGAGAGGCAGTATAGATCAAAGAGAAGCGCAGAACAACAGTGGGAACCTGGTAGCACGAAACAGCCCAAGGGACAACACTTCATCTGCCCCTTTTCACCTCTACAACCCGGCGAGAGAGCCTAACATCTGCCAGAATGCAACCATGAACACGCAATCACGAATCGTGAATTCAGGCTTTTTTCTGTTCCCTGTGTGATGTCGGGTGGCGTCCTTATTGTCTCCCTCGCAGGTGTTCTGGAGGTCGGGACAAATTTCATCTCGCTCAGAAATCGGGGTTCGAACCGCTTCAGAAAGATGAGAAAGGGTTTCTGCGAAAGCCATTGTTGAAGGAAAGGTACACTTCTACCTCGAAAGGGTTGTGGCGGAACACAACACTCTTTCGCGGAACAGAAGGTTGTAGCATGGTTGCACGATGCCGCGCCGTCGCAAGAAACTTGTTGCCACGTCGACGGAGTGTTTTCAGGAACGCTGTTGATCAGATATTTGGCACACACCTTCAGCACAATGAGCAACGGCGTCTAGTCTGAAACCAGTCGTTCACTTCAGACGTCCAATATCTTGAGAGGCATATCGTGCTGTCATCGGACTTAATGACAGTAGCTGCTCCCGTGCAATCGCTACAGATCGCCAAATGAAGTACGTTACGCCAGAATCGGTTTGTTCGGCTCACATGAAATAATCAATTCATCCACCACTCCTCCCTGCTGCGTATACACAGCCTCTTGGGAAATCCATGTTTTAAGCCGACATAATTACGACTTAGGTCGATGCACATCTGGTATCTCATGTCTCCTCGCAGACACCTGGTTTGAGCAATCGACACACTCTGGCATGACCTTGCCACAGTGCATCCATCTGGTAAGCCTATCCAAATCATTGCATCTATGATTACAGTGGAGAGTGGGTGAAAAACGTGTAAATCGCAAAACTTGGAAGGTCAAAACATGCTGATGAAGTGTGGTGGAGCAAGAGCCACATTGTTACTAAGATGTTCGTCAACGACCGTGGGAACCACCGTCCATTCTCTTACTCCCCCTGGCGAAACTCAGGCACATCATCTGCGGTGAAAGCCCCGTCTTTACCGCCCTCTCGAGCGACATTCATCTGGTGGCGTGCGATAAGCTGCTTGTGAAACATGCATCGAATCGTATTGTTTCGGCGTTGCGGCGGATGCTGGCCGAGACCGGTCCGCCACCCCGCCAACATATCCTCGACTTAGCTCCCACGAGAGTCTGTTACTATAAAGAGTCACTCGTCTAGCAATTCGCTTCTCCTGGTCAACTCTGCTTTGCGCTTGAAGGACTTCGTTCGAGGACTTGTGCCATCACAATCCCCCCCGCTCGCTTCAAACAACTATCCAATAACCGCCAAACGACCAAACGCAGCAATGCTGTTTCGCTCAGCCTTTGTTCTGCTCATCGTGGCCTTTGCAAGTGCATGCCTGGTGCAACATGTTCAAGCTGTAAGTCTTGCCAACACATAATTTTCCGTGCTTCCTTTTTTCAAGCTTTGTCGAGGATGCTTATCTCTTTGATATCCGTTTGTTTGTTGTAAAGAAGCAGATTCCGGTGCGTCGATCGCTCTCTACCGATGCCTCAATGAGCTCGGCTGCTGGCAAGCTCAACCGGAGATGGTGGTTCGGCTTCACAGGTTCGCTCGGCAAGGAACCTGACAACGGCCAAGTACAGATCAAGATCATCCCAGACGCGCTCATCATCAAGAATCCGCCTGCCAACAAAGACGATCTGAACAAGCTAATCGAAAACCTAAAACGCAAGCACCCAAGATTCAAGACGGTGGTCATGCCGACAGATCCTAACGGAGATGTGGTCATCTGGGAATAATTTGCAGCTTATTGAAGCTGTGGCTTAGCTTGTGTGGTACTGCTATGTTTACATTGTCTCGCTTCTGTTGCGCGCTCGGGTTTGAATGCAAGTTTGATTGTGGTATCCAGCCTGCATGTCTGCTGAATTTGATCCACAAACATCTTGGTTGAATCGCTTCTGTCTTTCGAAGGTACGCTTACGTGTGAGAAGCGGTGCGTTGTGAAGAGATACGTCTCCGAGCTTACGCCTGAGTGACGAGCACGAGCGAATCGCCAGATGACACTTCATACCAGTCCAAGCTGCGCGACATGTCATCCAGCTCGAGCACTATCCTCTCTCGGCCTTCGTCACAGCTCCTTTCATCTCGCCCGTGTGGCTCTGGAGCGAGTGCCTGTTCCATAAGCGCCCACACTTGGTCCACCTGACCCACCTTGACGCCCACTGCATTGGCCAACTTGATCTTGAGCAGTCTCAGTGGTGTGGATGCCAACACCTGCACGTCCTCCTTTTCTGCAAGCTTGTCTGTCACATGAGGTACCACTGACTCAGGAGACGCGGTACTTGCAATGACCGAGACATTGAGCATTTTGGACCGGAGAGTGTTCTTTTTGTTATTCTCCTTATCGCGCTGCTCGGCATCTCTGTCAGTGGCTGGCCAGGGATCTTCGTCATCAAACAACTTGGCCAGCTCGAGGAGTCTTGGAAACCGTTCGAATTTTTCCGCCTCAGATAGATGTACCTTTTCTTCTGAACCTTGGCGTGCTATACCGCCTTCGATGATGTACGCATCTCCCCCTCGGAACCGAGTATAGACGAACAGCTCGGCGTCTTTTCTCTCCTTCAAAGTGATTTCGGTCTTGTCAAGCACTCTGAGCATGGGCAGGCGCGCAATGGCAATCGCTCGGAAATCTCGATATTCGTATTTCGAGAGCAGCTCACCCTGGCTGTCCTCGGTATTCGATAGTTGAGCGTTGTCATCGTCGGGAACGGTTGAGATGTGCAGCGCTTCGAGGGATGTCCCTGGACCAAGCCATTGAGCGATGTTCTCGAGCGAGGACCACGATTCGACCTTATTGCCTCGGAGATAAAGTTGCTTGAGTCCAGCAAGCTTGCACATCGAAGATGAAGCCGCGGGGATAATGCTTATACGGTTTCGATCGAGATTGAGGGTCTCGAGCGAAGCTAGTGGCGAAAGGCTGTAGATAAGGTCTGACCACGACTCTATCGCATTGCCTTCCAAACTGAGAGAGGTGAGGCACGGAAAGACGTTCAACCCGCTCTGATGCTCGACGCGATCCTCCGTTCGAAAGCTCGACTTTGATAGACTGGTGATCTCGTTGCTGCCAATATGCAGCGAGCGAAGATTCCGAAGCGCTGGTGCCAGCCTCAAAACTTCAGACCACTGGATCAGTGTGCCGTCCAAGCGCAAGTCCTGAACATGTCCCAACCTCTCACTCCAGCTCGTCGGTATCTGCTTCGGCGGCGGCTGCAGGCGGTTGAAATGCAGCAAGAGCGTCTTGAGCTGAGCGAGTTCCGAAGCGATCAGTGAGACCTCCTCCCAGTCCGGTAGTAACGACCTCGACAGATCGAGCCACCGTATGTTCGGACACGTTGCACGTATCGAGCCGGGCCCGCTGCCCTGCGCCTCATCGAATGCGGTTGCCACATTGTACTGCTCATCTTGACTTGTCTCGGCATCCATGTCGGGTAGCGAGGAATGCTGCCACCCACTGAGCCCCACTTCCCTGAGTCGATCTAGTCGCGCCGTCTTGAGAGCAATTCGGTCAAGATTGGGGGTTTCGATTTCGATATCAGCGATGTTCTTGCGCGAGTACTGGTGTGGTGTCACTGACTGTACTGTCAAAGCGGACCGATCTGTGGGAGCACTGTACTTGTTGCGCAATGCAGAGAGAAAGCAGCATCCACTCGAAAGCTTGGAAGCGGTTGGACGGATGAACGAGCCGCTGCCGGGAACACGGACGTTGAAGTAGCGAGTTCCGTCGTCGCTAGTTCCGTCATGCTTGCCACGAGCGGGATCGTCCCATTCGATTCCAAGCCATTCTCCGCTTGCAGGTGGTACTGGGCCACGGTAGCGAATTGTACCCTTTTGTTGGCCTATGGAGATGCGCTTGCCCACGAGCAAGTGCATTGCGGCGTGATGTGAGCATGTGTTGGTCTCGGAACCAAGGAACGCTATTTCGTGCAACACAAGACGCGTTTTAGACGCTGTTGCTCGCACACTCGGCACTTGGTTGGCTTCTTCAGCCTTGCAAGAAAATATTCGGATCTCGGCAGCCTCACGCCTGTCAATCAACGCACCGAGGCTCCAAAGTCGTCATGAATTGCCACAGAAACCAGACACTGTCCTGTACAGTACACGATGCAGATTGTATACTGTAGCGCTGACTTTGACCTACTAGGCTGCACTTTCTTCTCACTATTGGGCTGGTGCAAAACTGGTGTGGCCTTATGAACTCGCGGTTTTGAGTCAGCGCATCCGTGAAAGCAATCGACGGAGACAGGCCAACGAGCGCGCACTAGTCATCACAATGAGCAGTGTTGTGAAGGTGAAGAGTGGGCTCTACAGTGCAGTAAAGTCTGAAGCACAGCGATCATTGTTGTTTATTTGTCATTCACCTTGAGTATGTAGAAGGGCTGAAGACGCCCCACCAGCCACCACGAAGAAGAGCGGCGGTCGACCAGTAGGCAGAGTGTAAAGCCGTTGGTCACGCTTCAGCATCGCTGAACAGAAACTCTCTGATGCAAAGGCATGGAATTAACGCTTGTCGTCTGATGGGCCTCCTGATCAAGCCTTCATTACAACCATGCTTATTTAATGCAGCATTCCAATTGCTTCATCCGGCTAGACGTTTTTGAGGCAACCGTACACACAATTTTGTCGTGGGTGTTCTGAGGTGGATTTGAGAGGATGGATCTGTTTCGTGAAGGGCACAAATCAGGTATAAGAGGAACAACCAAAGGGATTGACCTTTACTTACCGTTGTCATCTCATCCTCTTCCACTTTTCGCTACCCTAGTTCTTCTCCTACGTCGGGCTGGTCCCTAGATACACACACACCTTCTTTTTCTCTTGTATTTTGCCACAGCAGCCTTGACGGTCTGTTTTACAAACTTTTCTGCCACTTCATCGACTCTTCCTTCTACTCTTCTCAAGATGCGAACCACTCCTGCTCTGGCTCTCGTAGCCGCGTTCCTGGTCTCGTCGGCTGTTGGTGGTCTCATCTCGCCCGAAGCTGGTCGTGGACCTGGATATAACAAGTTGCATCGAAGGACTTGCCATGCAGGTGCTCACCACCACAAGCGACAGGGAGGCGACAAAGCTAGCACCCTAGCCGCCCCTGCTGCACCCGCTGCACCTGCTGCTCAGGACTGGGCTGCCCCGGGAGGTGCAGGAGATGCTGGAAACGTTCAGCCCTCGACGGCGCCTGGCGATGCTGGAGCTTCGGGAGATGCTCAGCCTTCCAAGATGCACAAGAAAACGTCCAAGGGCAAGTGTGCTCTGAAGCACAAAGCTCAAGACTCAAACACGCCTGCTGGACAGGATAGCGATCTGCCTCCTGTCACTGATGCTGCTGGAAACGGTCAGGGCGCCGGACAAGGCACTCCTTCCTCTCCTGCCTCTCCTGATGGAAGTGCAGCCTCATCCAAAGGTGACGCGGGCTCTTCGGCTGGTCAGCAGCCTGGCTCTAACCCCGTGGGTCCTCCTGGTTTCGGGGACGAGGGAGCCGACAACCAAGATGCCCCAGATGGGTACAGTGTTGCTTCTCAGGCCGGCGACAGCAAGCCCCCGACTGACGGATCGGCGGGCGCTCAAGGCGACTCTGAAGCCAAGAAGCCCGACGACAGCCAAGGCAGTAGCGCTGATGGTTCGTCTGACGGCGACACGGTTGGCAGCGTAGGCTCGCAAACTTCCGAGGGTGCTCAGGGAGACGGAGTGCACTGCAAAGGTATTCGGGGCAGTACTACTTTGCCTTCCCAAGGTTCGATCAACCCGGGCTGGTTTAGCCCCGAGCTCATCCATCACGGACCTGGCACTCAGTTCGGCGGCCCTGGTCTGTGGCAAGGCGGAGCTTGCATGTACGATGACATGCCGCACCACGGTCTGCCGTCCATCGCTATGGATCAATCCTTCTATCAGGACGGTCTTGCGTGCGGAACCTGTGTCGAGATTGCCTCGACTGATGCTTCGCTCTTCCAGAACAGAGAGTGGAGCGTCGAGGAGCCTAAGCGCGGCACGCTTCCTGCTGGCAAAAAGACAATCGCGATTGTCAGCGATCTGTGCCCTAGCATCAACCAATGCTACTCTGGTCTCGACATGCACCTGGATGCTTGGAACAGCGTGACCAACAACGCTGCTGGTAGCAAACTTCCCATCAACTGGAGGTTTGTCAACTGCAAGGAGGCCTTTGAGAAGAGCAACAGCGGGATCAAGAAGCTGCAGGTGCACTGGCGATCCGGTGCTAGCCCTGGCTTCTTCCAGGTTCAGATTCGAGGTCACCACGAGGCGGTGGTGAGGGTCGAGATGAAGTGGGGTCAGCAGGGATGGGTCGAAGCCACGCACGTTGACAACGCTTGGTGGAAGTGGGATCTGAAGGAGAACACGGCCAAGTTTGATCAGGCCTCGACACCCGTCGTTTTCAGGATCACCGACTGGCAGGGTGAGACTATCACTTCTGAGGTAGGCACCAAGATGGGCAAGGATGTGTTCTTTGATGCCAACTTCGACCGCGTCAGCTCTGACGAGGCCAAGTGATGGCCAAACAGATTGTTTAGGATCTTGTGGCAGTCCCCTCTTCCATTTCACTTTTCTCAATCCTGACATTCTCGCAAAATCTCCCTACCAACTGGGCCGATGACAACGATCGATGGATCGTGAGAGCGATGTGATGACGCAGAAAGATGTGTGTATATTGTCTGCCACGATCAACGACGAGTCGACGTGGACGACGCAACCCAGATTCGTGATTCTCACAGTGTAGCTGCAACAGCCCCCCACCCGTTTCCTTACGATCGTGCTGCGAAATCACAACGCAGATATACATGCGCTACACAAGGCATGAGAACGCAGAACTCATTTTAAAGAGTTTGTTCGATCCTTGCCCAAACACGAAAAGGCGGCTCAAGCGAGGTTCACAGGATGCCACTCAAGTTAGCTAGATTAGTTTGCTCAGCTCGCTCGTTTCGGGAGAAATACTCGTGACTATAAATTGCAGAAAGTGCTTGGGCGGCGGAAATGCGAGGATCGAAGTTAATTTTACGCTGATGACAGCCCCGTATGATCCTTCGTGCTTTGTTGCAAACAATCACGAACCGTGATCGTGAACCGAATCGACAAAGGACTGACGACTGTGAGGCTAACGATGGGTTTGAGATACATTCGTTTTTACCGCTCTACTCACAACTTTTGCTGCAGGCTGCAGGGTCTCGATCCAGTCGTCTATGCACTGTGTGGACGAGCTAGTCATTTTGGCCCGAAGTCTTTCTCTAGACCGAGCACTCACGACTGTGGCAGAGAGGAAAGAGATGCCAAGCGCGGCAATCGTGAATTCGTGTTGTTGAGCACTTGATCTCACAAGAAACAAAGGGTCTGGTGTCTGGCTTCCTCCGCCTGGGAAGACTACTTTATTTAGTGCAGATCAATAGCATTGACGGGCTGCGATGCGAGTTTCCTGGGTGCACAAAGAACAGCTCGGTTGCCCGCGATGAATGTCGCTTCGTCCTTGTAGAGAACGCCACGCAGCGACAGCCTGGCTATCCATCTGATGAGTGGGACGAAAACAGCTGTTTGCGGTCATTCAAGCACGCCAGGGATTGGCCTTTCGAATCACAAATCTGAATGGCAGGCGAGCACAAGGTTGGCGATAACGACGCGAGGAGAGAGAAACCAACCAAATCCCGATTAGAATTTTGGCTCAAACGCTCAAAAAGCTTGGCCATGCAGTGCCGTTTCGCACAGAAAAAACATTTGTCGCTTGATCCGAAGTCAGAAGAGAGGACCAGTCGTGAATGAATGTCGCCCAAGAGTGGCGAAGGACCAGCTGCAGCGTGCGAGTGATTGAGTAAGTGAGTGGATGGCGCAGGAGCAGCGCGGGGTTGAATCTCGAGGAAACCCCAACGCCCGCCGAGAATAAAGCACGCGGTCGTCGGTCATTTCCGACCCTCGCTAAGCTCACCAGGAAGCCTCACATCTCGTGACTGGCAACCCCATTAACTGAGAGCCAAATCTCCTCAAGTTGACCAGTCCTCTGCCCGCGTTTGGCTGCTGTCCGGCGCGCGCAGAGAGCTCCATCGAGAACCGAATTTGGGAGAAGAAGACATGCAGCTTGCCTGCTCATGGTCCTGAACGTGCTTCGAATCCCGAATCAACATAATACAGTACATGTGAGGATGTTGTGGTTTACTGCAAGGAGAGCGGCCCGTGTAGATTCGTGCTTGAAACTGTGAAATGCACTGCACGGTGTAGTGTTTGGACCCTAAGCCACAGAAAGAAGATCATTCTGTGATTCGCGATTCGCTGCAAGCAATCGGCATCCGAATTAGCGTGAAGTCTGTGAGTCGTGAATCGTGAATCGTGAATCGTGAATCGTGAATCGTGAATCGTGAATCGTGAATCACGAGATCATAAATCACGATTCAGTGAGGTTTCGATATGTTAGGGCGACACGACACACAGCTGACCGAATTGATTTACGATTTCATTCGATCCCCCACATTGAGGGGCTGCTTCTTGGGAACCGAGGCAATCGCTGCGCAGTGATGTCATCACCAGCACTACAAGCACTAGTTCTTGACTCACCATTCGCAAAATCTGGAATCCCTTCTCGTCGATCCTCGCCAAACCAATTTCGCAATCACGAATCGCAATCGTGAATCGTGAATGTGAGAGCATCGATTTCCTTTCCATAACGTTGTCTGCTGAGCAGGGACTCGCAATCGTGGCTAACCACTCGTCTCGACACCATGGTAAAACAGAAGCATTTCGCTGGAGCCCATGCTATTGCGAAGTAACATTGACTGCCATAAGAACGAGATGTTACAAGTCGAAAGCGAGAAGCCAACTTTGACATAAGATTAGTATGCAGGTGTCGTCCACATCAACGGCATTTGCGAAGACGATTTTGAAAGTGTTTGATGGGTTCTGAGAGGAGCTAGCTGTTCTTAGCCGGGCGGGAATTTGTCGTGATACCCGCCTGTACGCATATAAGTTGACCATGTCCATTCGGCCTCGGGGTTCTTGGACGAATCTGTCATGTTTATATTCAAGATCACATTGTCTTTGAACATGCAACCAGCGCAAGCAGATCACTGATCGGAGGAATGGCTCTACCGACAAGCTGAGCGAATCGTCGTTGCCACCGTTCGTGATTCCTGATCTCTGACGAGCTTACAGCAGCCAGAAATCGGCGTCGGAGGTCAATTCGGAAAGGTTTGGAGACAGTGCACCCTGCAGAAACAAACAAATTCGATCGCGTCCAATTTTCAGGCACGTTGACAGTCTACTCTCGGGTCTGATGGGGCTGTTGCGAATTTCCAAGAATATTAATCAGACCAGAGGAGATGTACCCAGACTTTCTTCTCTTCTCGTACCCTTTTGCGCCCACGCTGGTCTGTCGTGTTTTACGGAAGAATCTATGCCTGATTGTCTCACAAGCTGCGTCGTTCGATTTCAGGAGACCTGTCATTTTTCTGTCGACTCTCCGCGCTTGGCTGTTATAGCGACTCAGAAATGGTGGAGGTATCTCGCGCTCCGAACTGGCTGCCTCCGATGTAGCAGTCCGTCTTGGTCTCAGTAGCTGACAAGCGACGTCCTCCCTATCGACTTATCTTAGTCTGGCAGCGATGGCGAATATGCATAGACTCCGATGCGCGGCTCCTGCCTTCACGATCCATCGAGGCTTTCGGAAATCTGTACAGCAAGGTATGCACTCGGCAAAGGCCGAATCAAGTCGACCATCGCATTGTTACTAAAAGCACTGCGGATGAGTGATTCCGGTGCATATCACGAGTTTGAAAGCCTGCAACCCTGACGATCGTCGCTGGCTATAAACCCTTTCGTCTGAAGCTCGCTCGTCACATGCCCACCTATGACGCTTACATATCGAACAACCTTCGAAGCTTCGAGTGCCTGTCTCAGAGTTGGAGCCTCAGATGCTAGTCGATATCTATCGTGGTACTGTACATGGCAATCGAATCTCGTAGATGCGCTCGCCTCCGATCGAGACTAGCTTGCGCAGTTGACGTTATACGGATTATTACAGCTCGGCCTTGTTGTCACAGCTTCTCTGTTCAGGTAAACTTCTGCTCAGGTGAACTTGATAGCGCTGACGTGTGTGATTGTGTGATTGTGTGATTGTGTGGTTGTGTGTGGATTGCGCTGGAAAGAACCGTGTAAGCACGCTCACGTCGCGCACAATCACGAATCACGTCGGTTTGCTTGCAGACACGGGACAATCCTTTGAGTGTGTAGCGAACTTTGGATAATTGGCCAGCCTGGTTGAACTTTTCTACAGATCGTCGCAGCGCCTCTTGCAGGGTTCAGGCGTTGGATCAGCGAATTTGCTCGAAATTCAAGAAGAGAAAGAAAGAGAGCTGCAAGCCTTTCCGACTGCGATCCTGTGTGCACCCAGAAAGGGAAGCTGCTAAGAAAGGTGTAAATAACCCTATCCGGATCGAGGCTCTGCCCGTAGCACCATGCCGTTCTATACGGCCAAACAAAATGAGGCGGAAACATACGGTCCTTACCACGACGATGGTGCGGCCTCGGTATCATGCCAGTCTATCCGTTCCGATGACGTTTTGCGCTTGGTTCAGCACGGATGTGGTTCTAAGCTTGCGGTCAGTCGACCTCCGCATGTGTAGTGAGATGCTGTTGGGTGCTTGATCTTTGGAATTTGCCACCGTAACATAAGCTTGGCACACGCCAGAGAACAGATTATTGAATCCACGGTGCTAGAAACGGTCGGGGTAGCCAAGGTTGCCGTGAAAAGCGGACATCCGCGCCTTGGTCCGGAGAATGGTCATTTGCGTTTTTGGCCGACAAACTAGGCAATGACACGCAGCCGACAGGAGATGACGATTCTGAGCCTTCATTTGGCAACTTCTGCCGCCTGTTCAGGGTTGCGAGTTGAGAGTGGCTTTACTATTGCCTCTCCAGTCGCTGTGCTTTGGGGAAACAAATACGTTTGTAAGCCCAATTAGAAACCATCAGTACGCGCGGGTTCAGCGAGGTTCAACTCCGGGTCGCAAGCCCAAGCAACGCCAACGATCAAGGAAAAAGACTTGTTTGGATATTAACCACAAACAAGTATTCACAAATCGTGATTCTGAATTTCTTGTTCAAAAACAAAACACAAAGCGGAAAAAATGATCCGCAAGGGTTCGAGGTGGGAAGAGAGAGAGAGAGAGAGAGAGAGAGAGAGAGAGAGAGAGAGAGAGAGAGAGAGAGAGAGAGAGAGAGAGAGAGAGAGAGAGAGAGAGAGAGAGAGAGAGAGAGAGAGAGAGAGAGAGAGGAAGAGAGAGCTGTGAGAGGCGATTGCGACATTCTGCGTTAGCTATGCATTGGCACGGCGTTGCCCTAGATCTCGCCTATCTCGGAGTATGAATAGCCAAGCTTGGCCAAGAATAGAGGCGGTTGCCGTCCAGCATCTTGCTCTCATGCTCCGCTAATTTCTCGATCGAGGTCAGCGGTGGTTAGCGGTGTAGCCTTTTGTCGCCCATCAGTTCCAAAGAAGAGGGGCGACAGGAGTGTTGGGTGGAGATGCAGCATGCTGAGACACGACGCTTGGTTGTGTGCGGAGAGGCGACAACATCCCACGAGACTGAGTAACCAACTTCCCACACGAGCTCTCTGACTGCAAAGAGCAAACATCAAAGCGGATCAGAAAAGAAAAGCTGAGAGAATCTTCGCGAACAAGGTCGACGATATGGCATAGTGCGTTTCAGCCCTTTCCCGTGGTTTGTATTTAGTGCCACCGTCACGTCAGCGCCTGCTCTCTGCCAGGCTGGCTGTATGTCTAATGAAACGTGTCCCTGAGACAACCCAACACGCTTTCTGAGCCATCCACGATTGTGAGAAAAAACAACAAAGAAGCATGTCAAGCCGTGAGCATCGGCCAACAAGCCAAGATGGCCAACGAGCCGGCTTAGATGGACAGCATGGAATGGAAGCAGGGAGACGTTTACGGAAAAAAGGCTGAGGGCACCGCAGCGCTGGTACTGAGAGAGCAATAGAAGGAAGCGCGCTCTGTGCCAAGATGAGCAGCAGGTAGAGTGCAACAATCACAGAATGCGGGTGGCTTCGTAATGCTAGCACATGTCACGCAAAGTCAGATTGATTCACAATTGTCAGCTGTTTGTACGTTTTGCGTGATGAGTATTTCACATTTGTCGCTGGGTCGTGTGGGTGGAATTCGTCATACAGTTGTTCCTTTTTTTCTCTTTAAAAACATTTCTGGGCCAGGGTTGTCGAAAGTGGAAAGCGGGAGCTGCTCGCTTTGATGGTGATGCCAGTGTTGATGCAGTTCAAAAGCTCGACCAGTCTGCCCCTCTGCCTGTGCCCCTGCCTAGGTGCATATGCGTTGATCGTAACCCTGATCCTGACCCTGCTTCATTTCCTTTTGTTCTCGCTTCTGGGTGCTCAGGCGTCCTGTCAAGAGAGGTAGAGTCGCTTGCTTGGCTCGGTCCGCATGTGCTGCTACTGCTGCTGCTACTGCGTTCTTTGGGTCGCTTACCTCTCCCAATTACTGGTATAATAGCCAGAAACGTTTCCCGTCTCCTCGCGTTTGGCGCTGCAGCAGCTGCAATCACGAATCGCTGTCGACTCGGGAGTTCCGAATCCTTCGCTGCGTGCCCTCGTCAATCGTGGCCCAGGGTTTGATCTTGCCCCTCCTGCTCCTTGATTCTGCTTTCTCATCCTCATACTCCCCCCTCATCACCCACCCTGTCCAGTAGGCTCCGGCTCTCATCCTTTATCTTTAGCCTTTCGTTTCGACCACGTCCAGCGCAGAGCAGAACTCGTTAAACCGTCTTTACCCCGACCTTCTGTTCTCTCTCTCTCTCTCTCTCTCTTCACACCCCCTCGTCGACGTTAGCGTGCTCGGCTGAACAAGGTGCTTGTCATATGTACCAGCGTTCCGAATCGCGGTAACATCACACCGACGATTGGTAACCACGCTTCGTAGCTGCTTCTCGATTCGCGCGTCACTCGAATCGCATACCCAAATTTGCTCCATATATACCCATCTGTCAGCCCGGACTGTCCGACAATTTCTTCGAGCGTATCATCTAGCTATCCACGATTTGGCCAACAAGGTGCAGCAAGGCGACTCACTTTAACGCCTTTCTCCTCCGCTGCAGCAACTTGCTGTGCTTCCTCGCTGCTTTAATCCGAAGCCAAACTCGGGCGACATGCTCGTCTTGACTTGATTAAGCTTTTTGCTTTCGCTTTCGCTTTCGCTTTTGCTTCCGCGTCTCACCGACTGCATCCTTTCTGCGGATCTACCGACTCAGTGAGGCTCATTGCTTCGATCTGGCTCGATAGCCCATCTAGCAGTGTTCAATTCAGCTCAGTCAAACTCCTTTCTCTCGGTAAAGCTTGATTTTGCTATCCAAGAGCGGAAGCGCAGAATTGCGTTGCGCATATAGCGTGGCTCTTTGTCCCAGCTTCATCCAAGCGTTTGACGCTGTGCGCAGACTCGAATCCACTGTGCAGCCCGCGCTCATCAAACCAAAAGTCATTGGCGGCATCTCCGAGCGAGAAACGCATCTTCACTATCGAGAGCAATCTTTTCGCAGAGGTTGCCTTCGCTACCATCACCACAGCATACCATCACATTCATGACGTCTGCGAACGTCTCCAGCTCCCCTCACCGCCAGGCTGAGCCGGCGACCATGATGCTGTCAGCGACATCGGCTGCACCGACGTCTATGCCGCCAATCACCACAGAAAGCATCTCGACGGCGGTCGTCTTTCCATCATCCAATCGCAGCTCTACAGATGCCTCTGCTGACGATACCAAGGAATTGGTGAGTCGGTCTAGTGGTTCATCTTCCATAGCATCGCCCACAGTATCGACACCGCGCGCCACTTCACCCGATCACATCTCACCATTACCTCTGTGCAACAGAGCGGCTTTCCAAGCACCACAGTCGTCTCGCGACAGCTTGGAAGGCCCCGTCTCTCCATCCTCGGACTCCACCGTTCCCGCTTTCATGGCCGGCCTCGCCCTCCAAGTGCAATCGGCCGTCTCGCGAAACGTCACTGGTCCCCTGGTTCAGGTCCTCACCGATGCCGAGGAAGCCTCAGCTCTTCAAACCAATGCAGCACATAACGACTCGTTGAAAGGCTGCTCACACTCTCAGAGCACTACGCTAGCTCGACAAGGATCTGGGGGCACTGTTTACGACGATGCGCTCTGCTCACCTGAGCTAGCACCTATCAGTGACACAGCACATTCGCCTCTTTCTGGCATGATCAGCAGTACCAGCGAAGAAGCCATTGATGCAGCTCTGGGCTCTGCTTTGCGCACCCCAGCAATGGACTCCCCGCTCCTTCCACTTTTGGCACCAAAGCTCCAAGAAGCTGACAGCAGTAGCAGTGACGGCAGCGGCACCGACACTTCGACGACTCAGACCGACATCAGCCGTACTCCTTCCACTTCCACCACAGGCTCCAGTCACGCTGGCAGTCTCGATACCGCCATTAGCTCAGTCGCTTCAGGCACCGGTTTCGAAAGCAGCTACAAGTCACACGTCGACGATTCTTCCGCCGATACCCTTCGCGTCGACGTTGCAGGCTACGATCCAAGCCTCCAGCCGAACCAAGCATCTCCGGTCTCGGTGATATCCGAGGGCGACGCCGTCTTGCTCGAATACCCTGACCTTGTCGAGGGCGGAACAGCGGATACCAGTGTTGTCGAAGCAAAGTACACGACGGCCAAGGTTCGTCGCTACGCGGCTTTACTGGAGCTGATTGACACGGAGCGTAACTATGCCGACGATCTGGCCACGCTCGTTCTGGTCTTCTTTGACAATATCTGCATGATGCCCTTCTTCAACGATCAGCCTGCCCGTCAGGCTTTGGTTATGAGAAATTCGGAAGATCTGCTGCGCACCCATCAGAAATTGTCGGCCAAACTCGACGGCATCCTGGTCGACCTCGGTCTTCGAAGAACCGGGCCGCACCAACACCTTGAGGACGAGAGGTCCGAGCTCGAAAAGGCCCTCAGCCCTCAGGCTGATGAGGCTGTCGTCCGTGTGGCCAAGCTTTTCAATCAGATGATGCCTTCGCTCCAGTGCTACAAGGCTTTCTGCTCGCGTCACGGCGAAGCTCTTGCTTTGATTCGCGAAGCCGAGAAGCGACATGCCGACTGGGACGCTTTCGAGAGGCACTGTGCCGACATCCTCAAGCTCACAAGGCTTCCGCAATGGGGCGCCTCGCGCCCACATTCGGGCACCAACACACCCAGTATGTCTGCCATCAGTCCAGCATCGTACTTTACATCCATGTCTGCCGCCAACTCCTCGAACCTTTCTTCGGGATCCACCTCGACCTTCACCGCTGGCACAAACTCCAACCTCGGCAGTACCTCCACCACAACTGGCTGGGCTTCTAGTGCCATACGCCGAAACTCTTCTCGATTGCTGTTCAGAGACTTCCTCATCAAGCCCATCCAACGACTGTGCCTATATCCACTCGTGCTGCAAACATTGCAGAAGCACAGCTCCTCAACGGGCGATTCGGTCGAAGAGCTTGCACTCGCCATTTCCCTCATGCGCGAGGTTGCGGATCAAGTGGATGAGGCAGGGAAGCGTCGAGAGTCGGAACTCCGTGCCGACCTCATCTCATCGCGCATTGAGCCAAACCAGGGCATCACATCGTCGTTCCTCAAATCTCTGGCCGATTGCCAGCTGTCAGGTACGCTCGACGTCTTGTACCACCACCGCGTGTTGAACCCGCTCGTGGCGCCTCTGCGCTTCAAGTACTTTGGCGTCTTCATCTACCACAGCTTCCTGATCATGGTCAAGGTTCGCAAGAATTCGACCTACGAATGCCGACACTGGTTTCCTCTTTGGGCCGCACGCCTTTCCAACATGGAAGACGAGAGGAACTTGATTCCCAACTCTTTCCGCCTGTCCGTCAAGGAGCACCACTTTGAACTTGCTGCATCGAACGCAAAGGAAAGGCAGCTTTGGATCGACGTTCTCTCGCTCGCCATTTCCCGCTCTACTTTCTCTCCGCCGGGCTCCGAGGCAGCTTTCCCCTGCAGCCTCTACTTTGGCGATGCGACCGATGGCGAGCTGCTCGAAGCCTCCGAGGCACCAACACCAAATGCCATTCGACCCTCGGAGTTCCAGGGCTACTTTGATTCTTCCAAGTCCAGCACGGCTGATCCCTTGATGGAGTTCCTGGCGATGCACGCTGCAGGGGCGGCGCAAGCTACAAGTTCAAACCAGAAGGGCCAGCGCTCATCATCCGGACCCTGGATGCCCACCGAGATCTTGCTACGACATGCTTCGCCCAACTCCCGAGCTATCGTGGACCGTGGCATGATCTTATCGGATTCAGTCATCTCTTCCCGTCTCGCTCGAGACGGAGGCGCTCTTTCGACCTTGTACGCAGCTTCTGGATCCGGCCTCGGATCCGCCGTTGGTTCCTCGCTAGGCCTGAGCCGCCTTTCAGCAAAGGAGACATCCACCGTCAAAATCCAGCGCCGTAAGAGTTGTGCCGGCCTGCTCGAGAACCCCGAGGCTGAGGAGGACGCCAACAATCTTGTGTTCACCGCCGAGTTTGTGCAGCCAAGCTCGCGCTCGCGTTCCTCGACAAAGGTACAGGCCGACGCGCTGCTTGACCGAGAGGGATGGAAATCGTCTCTACTCAAGAAGGCCAACAGGGTACGACCAGCCAGCATCTTTGCACCGACGGGACTCAATGTCAACACGGACCTCGGCAGTCCGACCTGGGGTCCCGGCTCTGCCTCGACGCCTACCTCGCCTACCACAGCCAACCGCGACCTTGCTGTGCACGAGTTTGGAAGCTTTGGCATCGCCGGCCCGACGCAGTCGAGCTCGAACCCACGACTTACTTTGTCCAAGCCTGCGACCGGATCAGCTTCTTACTCGCTCACCTCGTCTCCTGTCGCTTGGTGTGACTCCGCCGCCAACTCATCCAACAACCTGCGAGCTTCGGTTTCTTCTCTGCCTCCTCGGTCTCGCGGCAGCTTCTACGGCATGAGGGACTCTCTCACCATGACGTTTGGTCGGAGATCTCGGACTCACTCAGCCGAAGCTGGTCTCGGCGATGCTTATCCCGTGACTGACTTTGGCGCAAGGTCGGCACTTTCTTCAGCAAATGTGTCGCCGATGGTCAGCATGCAGGAGCTGCCCCATGCGGTCTCGACTGACACTGCAGCAACGCGACGACCTCCGGCGGACGAAGTGCACCTGCAGCAACAGCAAAGTGCACGCTTCAGCGGTCGATCACGCACCAACTCTATCTCGTCGGTGACAGGCTCGCTTCGCCGGGTATTCACAACTACATCCCTGGTTGCGCTTAACCACAAGCGCACACAGACAGATATTGTCAAGTCGATCGGAGGCTCGGTACAGGCCGAGAGACAGCTGGTAACGGACGGACTAGTGAGACCGCTCACCGAATTTGCGCAGTCCACGACCACGGAGCATTCAGGGACTTCGCCCCGCAAGAGCGGCCAAGGCACTCTGCGAAGGTCCAGGACGATGCTCAACTATTCCAAGAACTGGTTCCGCGCGTCTGCAGCCGCCAATGTCGTCGAGCGCGTCCATGCCGAAGCTGTTGCGCCTGCACAGGGCCTGTCATGGCAAAGACATGCGCCGCTGACGAGCGTTGCAACAACCTCGACGAGCCCCGACTTTAACGTAGCTGAGGAAGCGCACAGGCCATTGCGCACCAGCAGCGCACCCGTGACGCACCAAAACGCAGTGCATCCCGAGAGTTTTCGAAGGGCATCGGATACTCAGCTGACCACGATCGCCGAGCAGCACAGAGAATCGGGTGATGTGGGAGGTCGAAGAGCTTCCAAGGGCTTTAACCCTCTCAGATTCTTGCAGAACAATCGACTCTCGCCGATTCCTTCGCAGACTGCGCGTTGAGTCGTCCCAGTATGCGTGCATCCACGATCATCATTTTACCATGTTAGCTTGCAGCATTTTATCTTGTTTCTTCGCTTTTCCTTCCCCTTGCACACACGTCTCTCTGCTCATCTGTATTTTTGCTCGACCATCCGCCCATCTGTGCCAAGCTAGCTAGCTAGCTAGCGAAATTGCTTCTTGGTTCGTTTATCTTTGCCAGATGTGTCTCACGATTGTTGTAGTGGATACACGGATTACGATTGGTGATCTTTGCTCGATGTGGTGAGAGGAGAGCGAGAGAGGGGAGCTTGTGAGCAATGAATGGATGCTTGAACTCAGCGAGTCGTGAGTTCCGCGATTTTCTGTTAATACTTTATTGGTGATTGGGACTTTTCTGTTAATATTCAGACGAACCTTCTCCACACGACGTTTGTGCTGCCTCGAATACAGATATTACATGTACACACTTGAATGCGCAATGCAAAGAGTCGTCGATGGATGCATTACAGAAGAGGGGCTCTGGTACGCAGACCAGTACATGTAACTAGTCTGCGACAGCTATACGCGGTGTAAGTTAGAGCGAACGAGGATTTAGACACACCGGTGTCTCTCGTGCGAGAGGAACTTACGCGAGACAAGAGTGTGGAAGCAGTGAGACCAGAACCTCGACGTCTGAGCTTCACATCATACAATCGACAGACAACGAACGAGTTGGACCAGCACGGGCGATGTCGCACTTGGGTGCGCAAACACGGGGGTGGACCTCGATGTTTCGACGACGACGATGGATCAGCAAAGCCGCCTACACATCCGCTGTGACACTGCAAATAGCATGTACGATTCATTTGATCAACGAACATGCGTTTGAAATCCGAAACTCGACTGGAGCATCAATGCTGCCCACCCTAGCACCTGAAGGTGATTTCTTGCTCCAACTTCGACTGCCGTTTGGTCGCTTGCTCTCATCAGTGCGCGAAGGCTTGAGACCGTCGAACAGTGGAGTGGAGGAGGCCGAGGCGCATCCGTATCGGGGCAAGCCGAGGATAGGCGGGTCGATGTTCTCCAAAGCGGATCAGGCGCAGGGAACCGGGCTGAAGGTGGGCGATTTGGTGGTTGCATTAAGCCCGTTTGATGCGAGTCGAGCGGTGTGCAAGAGGGTGATCGGTTTGCCAGGAGATACGGTCGCACTGGATCCAAGGATGAGGCCCTTACCAATGGAGGCATGGAGAGGACAGGCCAAAGTGACCAGTCAAGCGACCGACAAACGTAGCGATGATCAAGTACTGGATAGCAAGCTCGTCAAGTTTCAAGATGTGCTCGAAACCGTCGGCAGGCAGCCAGCATCGTCGCGAAGCACTAGTGTCGATGAATCACCAATCGACCTGCTTAAAAGCATGGACACCGACGCTGACGCTTCGAGCGACACGCACCGCCACAACACAGTCGCATCCACAGATGTGGTGCAAAACACGTACGTGCGATCCAAAGGCGACGTGCAGTACGTCACCGTCCCCCTAGGTCACGTCTGGTTAGCAGGAGACAACATGGCCAATTCGACCGATAGCAGACACTACGGACCAGTCCCACTGGGCATGGTGCGCGGAAAGGTGTTGGCGAGGGTCTATCCGAACCCAAGATGGCTCGGAAGCAATCTGACGTACGTCGACTGAAACTGAAACTGAAACCGGGCAACGCAAGACGGTCCAATGTGGCAAAGGGTATATTATAGGATGGGGGGTTTGCGCGTGGGTTTGTAAGAACATGCGATGTAAAAAGAAGGACATGGACGCGAGACTGGAAGAGCACAGTGGAAGCGACATGCACACCGTCGTTCACTGCCAACCGCACGATTTGCGAATCGACAAGCTCCACTGTTGGCGCTGCCACTCGAGGATGATGGGGATCAAGTCAACCAGGCCAAACTGCGGCCAGAATTTGTCAACGAAATGCAAATGCGTCGAGTCTGTGCACTGCCAGAGCATAAAGTCGCTCAGCCTGGAAACGCCCGAGGTGCGCACAAGGATATCGAGCGGTGGCGAATGCGCCAATTGCATGTTATGCTCGAGGTCTTGTGCGCTGATGGAAAAGTCGATGTCATCGAGTAGATGGTGGAGCGATGAATGGCTGTTGTTCTGGGCGATCTGCTGCGCTTGCGCAGCTACGGCCGCCCTTTCAACGTGCCTTAGCTTGCGATCGAGACAGGTGCGAGCCGCACCCGTGATCTCGTCCCTGCTAGCGTATGGCATGCAGATGTTGAGCGTTGCCCTTGTATTGTGTTTTGTCATGTTCTCCATCCTCTCCACCGCCTCCCTCACGTCGGCGGGTAGCAAGTCCTTCCTTCCGGCAATGCGTACACGCACCGAATAGCGAGCGATCAATTCTCCATGCCCTGCCAATTCGATCAGCCTGGTCTTGGCGATCTGCATCAAAGTGCTCACCTCGGCTTCGCTGCGACGAAAATTGTCGATCGCAAACGCGTACACAGTGACCGTGTCGAGACCGTCAAGGTTCAGACACACTTCGAGCACGGATTTGAGCGTTGCGAAGCCGGTCAGATGGCCGTGTTGGATTGAATGGTGCGATGTACGTGCCCAACGACGGTTGCCATCCATGACGAACGCGATGTGGCGCGGAATTGGACCGAGCGAGAGCGTCGACAGCAGAAGCTGCTGCGGTGACGGAATAGGCAACAGCGACAAGAGCGACAGTGGCGACAGAGCCACTTGCTTGAGCATCTGTCGCTTGCTCGGCATCGTCGACGACAAAGGCTGCGTCATCCCGTTCGCACTCGTCATGGCCGGTTTCGCAGGTTTCGCACAAGTTGTCGTCGGATGCGAATCGTCACTCAGCGAACTCGATGTGTCGCTCTGTCTGTCGAGAGGTGTCCAAGGCTCTGCCACCGGCATCGTGCAACTAAACAGCCTCGGCAGTGTAAGGCAAACCGAGATGCAGAGATGGGATGCACCAACCGTTATGAGAAGAGCAACTGAGCGCTCCAGTCGTGTTGGATTCGCTTTCTTCCAGCGTCATCTCGAACTCCGCCCAACTCACGATCCACGATTCACGATCCACGATTCACGATTATTTCACGATATATTCACGCATTATTTTGTTACCTCGCATGTGGTCGTTGCAGCGGAACGACGCAACAGGATCGTTTTGAAATCGGTAGATCGGGGTGCATTTGCTCCGATTCGAAATCTGTGATTCCCGCTTTGGCTTCTCTTGCCGACGCGGTTGGGCCAACACACGAACCAGTGCACAATTTCCGACACTCACGACTGTTTGTCATATGACTCGGTCCTGCTTCACCACCTCGTCACAATTCGTACCTGGCGAACGAGGCGCCTTGGTCTCTCGGCTACAATCATGGATGCGAACCCCTTTGCAGTGTGGGACGATCCCGCACCCGCACCCGCTTCGACATCTTTGACCACTGCCTCGTCGTCCAATGGACCGAAAGACTTAAAGGATGACAAAATGATCGAGCAAGAAGCACGTCTATCTCTAGAATACCAAGACGAGGATCCTGGCTGGGGTGCTGGATCTGCATTGGCATCGCGAGATAACAGTCCGGAGAAGACGAGAAATCAAGCGACATGGTCGCGCGCTGCACCTTCTGCTGTCCTGCCAATCTCAGAGAACGCAATCTCGAATCAAGCATCAGCGTCCGCTTCTACAGAGGCGCAAGAGGATTCAGATCCAGGGCTGGTCCAAGTGCCTGCCATTACGACAGAAGTAGCCGAAGCATCGGCGGCGACAGTGAAGGATGCTGCTGCACACGCAGGAGGAGATCAGACCAGCACGGATGAGCCCACAGCAAGAGCAGATACAGAACAGGTCCAGGACGACCAAGACGACAACACAGACGCCTTTGAAGACTCGCGGCAGGAGCAGGCTGTACAGGTGCAGGATCTCTCGTCGCCAGAGGAGCTTGATGAAAAGGCGACCATTGCAGCGGTCCCGGTTGAAGCGGCTGAGGATGATGACGGGTTTGACGATTTTGGAGAAGCAGCAGGTGAAGACGACGGAGCAGCTGCCAACGACGACTTTGGCGATTTTGACGACTTTGAGACGGGTGATGCGCAAGATGAGGTCGGTTTTGGTGACGATGACTTTGGCGACGACGGGTTCGGTCAATCCATGGGGCACACAGAGCAAGCAGCGCCGGCACCGATCCGCACCGTGGCATCAACAAACCGAGATTGGTCTGCTTTGGACGTCACAACAAGGTCGAATCGAATCGATCTGGCCAGTTGCGTCGCCGCTCTGCTCCCGCTGTCGGCTGCAGCAGAAAGAGAGCTAGACAGTGCAGGACTTCGTCAGGTGGAAGGGCCATCGCAGGTGCTGGTAAGCGCAGAATGCCGTCAGCTTTGGACGGATCTGTCGTCATTGCCGTCGGTCAAGCCGATCGACTGGGTGCGTAGCAAGACTCGACGTGACTATCTCATATCGATGGGTGTGCCGGTCAACCTTGATGAGATCCACTCGTCGTTTGCATCTGGCTCGGGCGGATCCAAGCAATTGCCACCGCTGCAGCTTCATTACGACTCGTCGACTGGAAGTGGATCGGCTTTGGTGGATTCGAACGGCAGCGTTCCACAGAGGAGCTCGAGCTTGAAGCTGTCGGGAAGTTCGGCACCAGCGTTGGCGGCGCAACGATCTGCTTCGACGTCCAACAGTCCGCGAAATGGCAATTCGAGCCCAGCGCTGGGATCGAGTACGAATCGCGAGCGTATGGCGGAGCGACGAATGCAAGAGCTTGGATTGGGCGCTGCACCAGCGGTAGATCTGCGGCGAGCGCAGGAGCTGGTCAACAAGAGTGAGGATCAGCTGACTCTTCTCTCGCTGCCGGCGCTCAAGTCGATGCTGAGGGAGCTCAACACGATGACAAGGTCGACGTCGAGTCTGTTGACGCACCACTTGACGCTGAGGGAGAGCTATCAGGCGGATTCGGAAATGTACAACTCGATGATCAAGGAGCTGGTCACGGGTGCAGCCAGCAGGTTTAGTGGGAGCAGCGGATCATCGGGAGGAAGCAATTCGGTAGCCGGAGGCCGAGGGGACAGTCGCCGATCGACAACGATGGGCTTGAGCGCATCCAGTTCAGGCAAGGCGAGGGTCAACAGCTTACCGGTTGGCTCGACGGCCATGTCCGGGACACGGTCCATGAGTCCCTCGCTTCGAGGCGGTGTCGGGACGAGCCCACGACGATGATGCTCAGCAGGCAAAACACCACTGCATACATATCTTTGCCCTAGGCCGAGCGGCGCCATAGCCGCGAACGTGACACGACCATGTGCTAGCAGAGAGGAGTGTGACGGCATGTGAGTGCGGGGGACAAGATCGGCATCGTCCCGATCAGAAACGGAGCCCAGCCGATACTGCTAAGCACAAGTTGAAGCTTTGAGTGACAGCCAACCAGCCAGCCATTCGTGATTTGTAGGTGACACTTGGTGCTCACCTGGCTTGCTCGGTGCTCGCATGCGACCACTGGTCGACAACACAGTTGTAATGTGAGGTGAGAGTGCTCTACCTACGCCGCAAAGTGGTGAGGCACATCAGAAAAATGTGAGTGCATTTCAGGCTCGTGTGGAGCGGATAGGCAGCAATCTCAGCTCGTGTTGAGCCATAAATTAGTTCTGGCACTCGCAGGGAATCACTTGGTCTAAAAGGTAGGAGGAGTGGCAATGCGGGCTGAGGTGATGGTCATTAGGCGTGATTGACGAGACACGAGATACGTTTGGATGAACAAGGTCGCGTCAGTGCATCATGATCCACGACACAGTGCATCTATACATGTTCGGTTGCGTTGTTTGTTTGTTTTGGATTCACGAATCACGATTCGATAGAGTGGACGGAGCAGCAAGAGGTCGCTCCGCAATTCAGCGCACTCAAACTCTCTTGACTGAGTTTCATGACTTTGTTCCAGCGAAGAAAATCAGAAAATTCACTTGTTACTGCGACCAGCCTAAGGAGGTGCGTGCGACGCGCTTGACAACGTGAATGATCTACCTCACAGCTTTAACGTGTCCCCCCGCAGTCTCACGTCTCGGAATTTTCTTGGGCTTGCAAGCACAACTCACTCGTGACTGCTGTGCTCGGTGCTCACCTGTGCCACTCTAAGATGCCGAATGTGCTCAAATCAAAATACTCTAAAACTGACACCACACGCTAGGCTCAGCAAGGGTCCTCTCTGCTCGTGACTGTGACTCTCACCTTTTCACTTTAGAGTTACATCGGAATCTGCCTGTGCCCTGATGTGGCAGGTCGCTTGTCGCTTGGTGAATCTTGCTGGCACAGCCGTCGTGCATGTCACATTCTTTTCGCATTCTTTTCGCGCGCGTTGACCAACTTAGCACCCTTTTTTCACACCTTCTTGCACTGAGGCGTTGCATACGGAGCAGCGAGCAACGCTTTCGACGGAAACAGGCGGCTTACCTTACAGTATCATCAACAAGTGCACGGTGGCGTCTAACTTAATTGAAATCATGAGAGTCTTGATTGACCCGAGTGCGTGCTTGCATCGATCGTGCGCTTCGCTTTCAAATCGCACTCCGACGCAGAATACGATTCACAAATCATGATTCGTTCGAGAAAGGCCATCCAGCCAGTCACGAGTCTCGGGCGTTGTTTTGGTCGCGTTGGCTTTGCTTCCACGCCTTTGACAGACTGTCGTGACTCTTGACTCGCGTACAGCGTTTGTACCGCGCTCTGATCGTAAATCCTGCCCTTCTTCACAACGCACTTGTGATTCACATTCGTGATTGCTGTGTCTGCCTGATCAGCGCCCCCTGCCCCTCACAACTCACGACTGTGACTTGGGATGTTTTCACTTGTTGGACCTTTATTTTCCCCGCACGTCGATTTGCCATGCCTGTCGCTTCCCATCCTCTTTCGCTCCTCCCTCGCTCCTCCCTCGCTCCTCCTCCTCACGATCCATCCAGAGTTCCTGTCTTGTTGCCACCATCGCCTCCTATCCTTCCTTCCGTACCCTGTGCCTCTCTCCAAATTTTACCTCGCACTATACCCAATCCACTCAACCATATAATCCTGTCTACAGTGGATAATCTTCCACTCGCGCATTGAATCCACGCACCTCGATCCAAACGCCCACCTCTAAGCGCCACTACATCACAACGCTCCAACATGCCCACCGCCACAAAACGTAGGCAGCAGCTTGCTCCGCTTGCAAAGCGACAACCATCCGCTTCCGCTCGCTCCGAATCCGGCCTCTCACGACGCTCCTCTGTAGGTTCCTTCAAGACTGCCACTGGTGACTCCAACTATACCCGCGCCATCTCTGCTTCCGAGGACGACGATGATGACGACGACCAAGAACAAGACGAACAAGACCAAGACGATCAAGAACCTCTCCAAGACCAAGCCGACGACGCAGATGATACCCAGACGGTTCCTCGTCACCATCCCGACCAAGCCGAGTCCAGCGAAGAGTCGGACGAATCACCGGACATCTTCCATAAGAACAGCGATACCAGCACCATTCACAAATCTCCTCCCACCTCTCAAGACGATGTTGAATCTAACGATGCTCCCCGAAAGCATGACCGTACTCCTCCGCGCTCCAAACCTTCCCGCAACACGCTTCTCGCTCCGGATGATGCGCTTACCCCAACCAACGGCCGTGCCGACCGCAAAAGCGTTCGTGCGTCCCATGCTAGCCATCTCACTCTTCCCTCCCAGCGCTCGGACGCAGCCGACTACCGCGATGCTTCCAAGCGTCTTAGCAAGATATCCACTTCCACCTACAATCCTCGCAGCAGAGCCCCCTCCCGCACAGCCAGTCTCCTGGACCCTTACTCGCCTGAAACCGAAATGCGCGATGCGCGCTATCGCTCCGTCTCGGAACGAGGCGGTGGCAGGCTCAGCCGCCTCTTGCCCGCCGCCTCGCTACGTGACTTTGGCGGCTCTGTGCGCAACTCATTTCAATCTCAGCGAGACCTCTCGAGCCGCTATGCTTCCAGCTACATCGAGCCTCGAGCCTCTTCCAACAGGGAGATGCTTGCATCCCCCGCTGCCGGCATCCACCATCGCGACTCTGACCGCCTCAGCATCGCATCGCGCGCCACCGCTCGAAGACCCGCTTCAATCGCTTCCAAGATGCTCGACGCCGACACTCAGGTCTATCCCGGCACACGCATCCGCAAGTACATCGAACCTCAGCTCAACGAAGCCATGCGACGCGTCATGAAACAGTTCGCAGGCCACAATTTGCAAGATCACCGATGCGATGGATACCCCATCGCCGTCTTTGTCGGTGCCACCGCCATCGACACGGGCAGCATCATTCAGCCTCACGTTTCAGGCGCTGTCTCGCTCTACTTTGGGCCCGGTCATCCCAAAAATATGGCTTCGCTTCTCCCCGAACAAGACCGCACGCCCAGTCACCTTCTCAACCCCAGAGCGCCCACGCCCTCCTCGCTCTCCCGCCGTGCTGAATTGCGTTCAGCCATCACTGCGCTCCACACCATTTATGAGCTCTACCGCGGCCGCGCCTGTGCGCACGTCTGCATCGACTCGGCCTACGTCGCCAAAGCTTGGGGCACCTGGATCCCCACTTGGGAGCTCAAAGGCTGGCCAGGTGAGGACGACGAGGAGGAGGGCGATCGCGAACGTTGGGAGGAAGAGTACTACGAGCGACGCAGAACCCAGCGCAGGGCCTACGACAGGCACGGTGCCAGGTACATGGGTCTACCTGATCGACGCGGTGGCAGCGGCAGGGACGGTTACGCGAGCGATGGAGGCCGCTACCGCGACTCGCGAGCGCCTTCTCGTCGCAGAGAGTACGACGATCGCGACGACTGGCTCTCCAACGACCCTTATGCCAATCACAGCCCAAGACGAGCGACCCGACGACGCGGTGGCCGCAGCAACTACGACTGTCCGTCCGAGGAAGACTCACCTCCCCGAGGAGGTCGTCGCAGATACGACCCTGTAGACGACTACCGCCATGCAGATTCCTATTCGCCTGACCGCTCTTCCTTTCGTCGCCGGCCCATGCGCCGAGCACCAGGCCGACGTCTCGTGGACGAGGACCTGCTTCGAGAACTCGCCGACATTCGCTACGAGTTTGCACGTGTCGAGCGCGATCGCAAGGGCTCCGCTCACCTCTACCTCATCGATCGTAGCAACAACCCCGCTGACCGCATGGCTCGCGCCGTCGTCAAGTCCGAGGGAAGCCTGCTCAACAGTCAAGCCGACGAGTTCGATGCGCCCTCCGAGGTTGGCCTGCACGTCGACCAGGCTCATTCTTCGGATGAAGAGGTGCTTGATGACGAGAACGAAGAATGGCTCGAGACCCGCAGCCGATTCTCAGTTGCCTCGAGGAGCACCAAAGGCGGTCCAAGGCGCGGAAACAGTCGGCCCAACACGAGAAACAGTATCATCTCGAACGCATCCGGTAGGTTGCGATCCTCGACTTCTTTGCCTGCGGGCCATTTGAAGGGCGCGTCAAGGAGGCAGCTTGACACATTCACCGAGGAAGATGAGGATGATCTCGCAGCAGACGCAAGGTCTGTCAGGACTCACCGGTCTGAACGCTCGAGAAAGTCAACACGAGCCGAGAGAGAAAGGGATGAGTATCGTGCGCGACAGGATAAGCTGGATGCCGAGGCGGTCGCCATAGTTAAACGTTCTACTACGCAGTCATCCACCAGAAGGACAGCACCGCATGCGGGCCGCTTGGCTCTGGCTCCTAGGGAGCGCGGTGGTAATAGCTCGAGGATCTCGATCGATTCGCGCAGGGAAGACACACGCGCGTCGATCGAGCTGCTCTCTCCGGATACAGCATCGCGACGTGGATCGATCGACAGCAGGCGTAGGCTCAGCAATGTGCGTTCGCAGCCCGATTTGCGAGATGCCACTCGAGCACGCAAGGATCGATCTACGGTGCTTAGCGCGCTGGCCTCAGCGGCTACCTACCGGGGTGACGATGACGAGCAAGACGAGCATGACGGGCGTGACGAGCATGACTTTGAGCCTCGCCCACGCCGTTCTGTACAGCTTCCCGTATCTGATGTGCGTGGACCGAGGCAGACACGTAGCCGCATCATGTCGGAGCAAAACGACTACCCGCAGATGGACGACCTCGTACCTCCTGCGCGTATGTGGGATAGCGGCTCTGTATACTCGCGTCACAGCGTGGACAATCGTCAGCCTGCATCTCCGCACTCTCAACGCAAAGGCCTCTTCGGCACTCGTCCGTCCGACGTCCCCGCACACCGCGCACCCGCCACGCCCAAAAAAACAAGCTTCGGCCTCTTCTCAAACCGCTCCACCCCCTCGCTCCACCGCTCCCCTGCTCCCGAAGACGCCGACTACCAATGGTCCAAAACCAGCCGCAACAAGCGCCAACAGCGCGAGCAGCGCGAGTGGCATTCCACCACCGCACACGATGACCCCACCAGTCACTGGGACGACCATTCCCCCAAGAAGGGTGGACTCTTGAGCCGCATGTTTGGCCGCAAAAAGTGATTTGCTTCTGACCCTAACGCACATAACACTGTTGACGGTGGAGAAACGATGATCCTTACAAAACGGATTGCGTGCAAAGATATTGACATTGGACCGAATCAACAGTGCGTTTTTCTCTTTCACGTGTCGTGAGTGTTGACATATTTAGATGTGGGCAATGTACGTGTGATGCGAGTCTACCTTGCTTCGCTAACCAGCGATGCCGACGGTGAAGATGCGGAAATCATCCGCACCGCGCCAGTCAAATGCGATGATCGGAGCGTCACCGCCGAGATGTGGTAGCATGGCGTGGCATGTCGATTTGTATCCAGCTGCTGGTGCGAGCGGCAGGACGTGCGACTGTGCACCGCAGCTGTGAACGTCCAAGTCGACAGGATGGAGGGTGAGCAGCGGTGCACATAGGTATTCCAGTTCTCGGCTGACAGCGCTATTACCGATGGGGTGGCGAGACGCTTGTCCTGGCGTGTGCATAGGTGGGTAGCCGAAGCGCGTCGCGCCTGCCCGCGCAGGCCACTCACCGCTGCCTGAATCGTCGATATCGGCCTCACTTATCAAGCCTGCTGAGCAGCCATCGGCGCGGGTATACCCTGTATCAGGCGAAATCGCGATCGGCTCGAGCTCGCTATGAGGCAACACGTCGAAGTTCACCTCGACCTCGACCTTGAACGACACTTTTCTCGCTTCGATGCGACTTGCCATGAATGCAACGCACGTCACGCCCACCTGCAGCACCAGCCTGTCCATCCGGCGCCGAGCGTCGATGCTGGACGCCCGCGTGGCGTCGTTCTGTGCACCAAACGGCGCAGGTCCTCGCGAAGTGGCGCGTTCGACACCCAACACTCGCGCCCATCCCGAGACAGCATTAGGTGTATCAGACCACTGAACGACTGCAAGAGGTGCAGCTTGAGCGACCTCTGCTGCCAATGGAAGCGACAGAATGTGCGTCAGGCCGCCTTTCGACGCAAGTGCCAACTTGGCAGAGACAAGCTCGGTAGAGGCTAACGACGACGCACGCTTCGGTGTCGTGCAGTGGACGTCAGCGTGAGCTCTTGCACCGTTCGCGGGAGGCAGAGGGCCAGGATCTGTCAGCTGATACTTTGCTGCTCGCTCTCGCGTATCGATAGGGCCAAGATCGTCGTCACTGTCGCTGCTGCTCTCGGCCTGAAGCTGTTCGTGGTATTGCGACTGTTGCTCGGATAGGTGCAACCTTGAGAAGCGTCGATCGAAGGGTACATTCTGTGGCGCGGGTACCCGGGGAAGAGCCTTGTCCGCTGCTGCCGGAGAGGTCGGCATGGCAACACCCACGTTCCTGGCCATCGAAAGACCTACTGGTGAAGGTCCCCACATCTCTGAAGCGAGCGGCCACATTTCGTTGATCGCATCGCGGCGCCTTTCCACCGGGACAAACCGCTGTCGAACGTAGATGCGCGCTTCAATGGCGGAAAAGCCCACCCAATTGTGCTTGCTTGACCGTTTGTCGAGAATGGCGTCTCGAAGCTTTTGCTCGATAGACCCTGTGCGTGAGTGTGAGGAAGTGCTTGGCGGCAGGCGTTCTGTGGACAGTTCTACATCGCCAACCATGCTTAAGGGTCGCGAACGATCCTGACTTGATTGGTAGCCAGCGGAAGCCGGTACAGCGTAAGGCTGGAGTGACAGTCGAGTCGCACTGTCATCAGCGGCGGCAGCCATGAGTTGAGCCAGCGGTCTGACTTCCATCTCGCGTACGTTAGAATCCCTCAGGCGTACCAGCACCGCCCTCCGACCGAAGCCGAGCAAAAGACAAAGGTCAGCTTTGTGCCAGGACGCGGGAGCAGCACTAACAGCACTCCCGCGATGTGTGCTGACAGGGCTCGAGCTACCACTTGCAGGCCCCTGGTCGCGATTAGATCCCTTTTTCGACGTGAGAGTACCTTCGGCAGATGCCACTCTTAGCTTGGTCGGTCCTGTGCTGGTGGGTAAGGGGCCAAGGTTCGCGAAAGCATGAAGCTCGTCCGAGACCGCTGCAGGGGCGAAAGCAACGGCTTTGATAGGGAAAGGCGCGTAAAACTCTTTCAGAAATGACCAAGCTCTCGATGATGTGCCTCTGGCAGTGGCTGCAGCCTCGTAGACTAACACGCTGCGAGCGTATGCTATGGCTAGATACCATGTACCGGATGCCTTGGTGTTCTTGTCGGCCTCGTGGACCGAGAAGAATAGAACACCCTTGGAAGCAGCCTGCACACCAATTTCGCGATCCTTGCCCTTCGCTCCCCCTTGGCGGGCGCCTGAAAAGGATTGGAGGAGATCGTCGGCGAACAGCGAGGAAAAGGAAGCGTTGCTACCGTGCGATGCAGCGGTAACGTGGGAAGGGGGCTGTATAGGCACCGAGCTTAAGGCGAGGCGTACGGCGGCAGCGTGTGCAGGGTCAGTCGGATGTTTTGTCGATGAGGGTGATCTATGCGGTGAGCTCGGATTGTGTTCTTGATTACGGGACGCTTTTCGGCTTGGCTCGGGTCGAAGATTTTGCTCATGCGCGTCTTCATGATTGCGAAAGTCCGGCGAAGTCTGCAAAGAAGGTGGAGAGCGCGTCGGAGACATGTCGTTTCTACCTGGGTTTGGTGAGGTTTGCATATTTGTAGACATAAAGGTACTAGAGTTGCTTCGTTCATGTGCTGGTATCTTGGCTTCCGACCTGCCCCTTTGCCGGGAAAACGTCCTCCTAAAAAGAGAGCCAAGACCTGGTCGCTTGTCTGCTGCTTGAATTCCGGATGCTGCAGCGAGATTGATCGGAATCTGAGCATCGTGTCTGTCGAGTGCATAAACGAGAAGCTCCCTGATTGCCTGCAAATGCCACATCCTCACCAGGCCAGTGCCGCCGGGGGGAACGGCACGCCCGGGCCCTCCTCCAGATGTAGAGCCAAAATTGGCAGCAGCGACCCCTTCGTTTGTATCAGGAATGCCGTGGCTGCTTTGGCTGGAGTTGGATGAACCCGGGGGGAAAGCAGCCGAGGTAGCCACACTTTCCAGGACCGAGCCAGCGTGGGCACTTAGTTGCATGAGGGAAGAGGTCAAGAACCCGTCCTTGGCGGTAGAGGGGGAGGTGAGGGCGAGTAAGACACCTGAGCCTGTGTTGGCTCCAGACTGTGAGTCATGCGCACTCTTGAAGGTGGTTTGATCGTGAGATGACAAGACACTCATCTGATATACAGCCAATCCGGTCCACACAGGGATACATCGCACGTTGTCGTTCCATTGATGAATGGGTTCGGTTGGGCTCGGTGGCGAGGTGGTCGGGGAGACACTGGTAGTCGAAGCCTGCGTGTTACGGAACTGAAATGCAAACAGGCCTTGCACTGTGCCCACGAGAAGAATACGTCTCCTGGTATCACGATTTGATCGAGACCGACTAGAGAGAGGCGGTGGAATTTCGACGAGGATGCTGCACAGCGGCTGTGCAGAGAGGTGCGGGATGAAACGAGAACCGAATTGGGATACGTGGAGCGAAGGCAGCGAGGACGCGACGGGTGTCGCTTGCGTTTGTGGTGCAGAGGAAGACGGAAAGTCATCGTTGACGGCATCAGGGTCGTTGATCCAAGCGCCCCAGCTTTTCTTTCTATTTGGTGTCTCTGATGCGCGTGGAGTAGCAAGATGTTGATCACCTAGCTGTTGAGAATCTAGCTGAGCATAGTGTCGTTCCAACGCACGTTTTTCGAGCCATGTTCCCCATCTTGGAAAGCGTGAGGCAAACAAGCGTGGTGGCTGTTCCGTGAGGGACGAATGAGTAGCTGCATGCGAATTATGATCCGGAGGGGCGTGATGGCTCTGATCGAAGTACGATCCCGAATCAACTTGAGGACTGTGTAATGCTGGAGGTGTTGGAGGAAACTGATGAAGATTGTAGCGAGGCGGTAGGTCGTTGACTTGGCTGGCGAGAGCTGGATCAGCCGTCCATGAGAAATTTGGCTTTGGGAGAGGGTTGGTAGGAGGAATATCTGGAGGCAACATGGTGCTCCGCTCTTGGGATAAAGTCGCAGTTGTTTGGTTATTCAGCTGGCGTAGCGATCGATGCTGACTGCCATCGGAAGGCTGAGCAGCTGTTTGAGGGATAGTCATACCACAGATGTGATTTTACGATCCGATTATGGGCCGATGCAGCAATGCATTTGCGGCTTGGTGAGCATCTTTGCTGATCAAAGGCGGAAGGTCCGTGTGCACGAAGCAGCGGAGTGATGGTGATTCACAAGCCAGATTATGTCACTCGTTACGGCGTAGGGTGAAATCGTGAATGTGAAGCACGAATGGGTTTGTGATGTTAGTCGCCAATCACGAATGTGGAGCTGTCGGAACAGCGGATGATAGGACTCGTGACTTGCACCGTGCAGACTCGGGCGTAACTTGAGCGCTAAAAAAATCGAGTCAGTTAACTTACATGCCAACTAGTCGTGGTCGCCTCCACACTCTTTCAGTCACGAGTTCGGTTCAAGGCCACATGCTCCGGCCACCATGAGCGCAGAGAAGGCTCTGCTGCATTTACTCGGCGGTTCCGCGTTACCATCGTCGAGTTGTACACTTGAATCGGCGCAACAGCGATCTCAACGCGACGACGAACGTGTGACTCAGAGATCTCGAGGAACTAGAAGCACAATCGACCAGACACGTGTGAACAAGCCAAAGTCGTAGAATGTGTAAAGCTGTGTTGACAGTACAAGGTACAAATACATGAAGTGTTGCGTCAGTCAAGTCCTTTGGACTTTGCATGGACGCTGGTGATGCGTGCCAATGATATGGCAAGTCAGAAGTTAAGCCGCATATGTAAGGCATCTTCTCCGTCGGCGTAGTAGCCCTGTTCTACACCATGAACCTCGAAGCCGAGCGTGTCACGATACAGGCCGATAGCAGCTCGGTTGGTCTGTCTGACGTGCAGAGAGACGAATTTTGCGCCAAATACATCACGCATGGCTTCCTCTGTGTGATGAGCGATAAAGGTAGGTGATATCGAGAGTAAATTTGTGGGGAGGAGAAAAGGTTGAAACCGGTATATTCAGAGGTCGATCAGTCGGTTGGTACGTGACATTGCAAGTGTTCGAGCGGTGATATGGGCCGCAATGGATCGACACTTACGGCTCTGCTTCATGAGTTTGTTGGCCAAACCTAATCGACGATATGAGCGGAGCACGCTGATGCTCGTGACGTGTCCATGAGGAATGCCATCGGCTGGCTCCTCCTCCATCTTGCCGAGAATGTAACCGACGATCCTGCCCTTTTCGTCCTCGGCAACGTAGGAAAGCTGTGGCCAGGTGAGCGCATGGTATAGGTAGTATCGTAGCGTATAATTCTCCGGGAGGTTGTGCAGATTGCAATTCTGCATACCCAAGACATCGTCGATCTGTAGGTGCGCGACAAGCACATGGCGCAGAGCAGCGGTTGTTTGTGATCAGCCGGCTATGCTTGCAGCAAGAAGGGATGAACGACGGTGTGAGTACGTACAGTTGCTTCGCGGATGTTCATCTTGAGCGATTGTCGCCAGAGGTTGCTTGCTTCGAGGATGGTCGCAAATGAGATGAGTGTCAAACAGGAAGCGGAGCAGTTCACGTTTCTTCCCAAATCGACTCCCGATAAAGTTAGTTGGCTGATAATCGCGGTCCTGATTTGCTCCCGATCTTACGCCGATCCGATTGCTTTTGTGAGCGCCAAGACCCGACTCGTGACTCGTGACTGTTTTGGCTGGCATGCACAGTGATTTTCGTTCGGCTGCGCTGTGGCCAAGCTGAATGTCGGCATAAGTTATGAAGCTGACTCTGCCTTGCAACTCCTGAGGAGCCACAGTTTCATGATGCTACAGTAAAACAAGTTCAAGTTGACAATTCAAGTTGACATCACACATCCGGCTCAAGTCTGTTAAACAACTCTGTTAAACAACTCTGTTGTGCCGTACCTGCTCGAAGGACAAAAGCGAATCTTTTCGAGTGGGGACGGAGCATTTACTGAACCATCGACCCATCTTTGACCGTCACAATACAGTATGTGGATCAAGAATCACAGCTGTGAATGTTGTTGACTGGCGTCGATAACGACAAATCGTGAATGATCTGAACATCGAATATGTTGTTGACCTTTGTTTGAGCGAACCCAACACGAACGTCAGAGCTGCACGCCGCTCGCTGCTTCTCATGCTGTGTGGGATTATTCGCGATGATTGCCACACACACACACACACCGCACGCACCCACCAACCCCCTGTACGTGACTGCCTGACTGCGAAAGAGTGAATCGTGAGTGGGATTCCAAGCCACGGTCAGAAATTACGCTGAAATTAGCAGCTTGACCCACGACATCGCGCACGCAAGCAGGCCTCCACGCTCCAAGCTCCACTGAATTCGACTCGGCTGGGCCAACTGACAAACGCTCAATCTTGAATTCCTCGTCTCGCCCATCGTCGCTCTCCTTTCTTGCTCCCATCGCGCCTATCTCTCTCTCTCTCTCCTCATAAGCTTCTTTCTCGTTCAAGGCTCGCTTCCGCTTTCATCGCATCGGCACCGTTTCAGCTCATCCGTGGCATCGGCATCAAACAGAGTCATCCCAATCTCACTTCGGTTCTGCTTTGGCTTGTCTTTGACACCTTTGCTTCCACATTCGTTGACACTGTTCAGCTGAAACGAATGTTTCGTAAACACGACAAGGACACCTCCAAGGGAAGCAAGAAGGACTCCAAGTCAAAGCCATCCATGACTGACGCCGCAAAGGGCGGCCGCCCAGGCAACCTCGACGCCTCCCAGCAGGAAGCACTCGACACCTTCCGTAACACCATCCAGCACAAGGGCATTTTCAATCCCGAGCGACATGACGATGCTTGCCTCTGCCGATTCCTTCGTGCCCGAAAATGGGATCTCGCCGCTGCCGAGGCCATGTTCACCGAGGCTGAAAAGTGGCGCAAAGATTTCAAGGTAGAAGAGCTCTATCACTCGTTTGAATACCCTGAAAAGGAGGATGTCGACAAATATTACCCGCAATACTACCACAAGACCGACAACGAAGGTCGCCCCATCTACATCGAACAACTTGGAAAGCTCGACCTCAAAGCGCTCTACCAAGTGTATGCATCTTTCTTTACCGCATCGTGTTCCTAGTACATGCTCGGTCGCTCCACACATCCTCGCAACCTAGATGACACGTCGCTGACATTGCCTTCACCTCCTCTCCTTGTTGAAACTATCGCCATCGCACAGAACCACCCCAGAGCGTCAGATTCAGAAACTGGTCGTCGAATACGAAAAGTTCCAGCGAGAACGCCTTCCTGTCTGCTCGGCTCACAAGGGCGGCCTTGTCGAGACTTCTTGCACCATCATGGATCTCAAGAACGTCGGTGTCTCACAATTCTGGAAGGTCTCGGGCTACGTACAGCAGGCCTCCAATATTGGCCAACATTACTATCCCGAAACCATGGGCAAGTTCTACATCATCAATTCTCCTTACATCTTCACCACCGTCTGGTCCGTTATCAAGGGCTGGCTCGACCCTGTTACCGTTGAAAAAATCAAGATCCTCGGTCACAAATACCAGGACGAGCTCCTTCAGCAAATTCCCGCTGAAAACTTGCCCGTCGACCTCGGAGGGAAATGCCAGTGCTCGGGTGGTTGTTCGCTTTCCGATGCTGGTCCTTGGAACACTGACGAAGGTCGTAAGATCATCGAAAACGTTCGCGCCGAAGAGAAGCAAAAGAGAGAACAGCACGAACGGGATGGCCCCGCTGCGCCTCCTGCCGTTGCCGAAAATGGTTCGACAGCCGCTTGATGGCTGAGGTGCTGCACCTCCCTTCCCATCATGCAATGCACCTGCAATTGAGGTGCTCTCTCTCCCTCTAGAGTAAACCTCTGCTATCTAAAACTCTGTAATTACTCTTATCTTTTCGTCACCTGGCTCGTCCGCTCTCAGCCTCGTGAAATAGATTTTCCCATGGTATGGCCAGCACTGTCGCAGTGTGGGTCACCGACTGCCGTCGAACATGCTCGATAATGTCGTAAACTTGACTGGCCAATGCGTAATGCACCGTTGGGTTTATTAGGCGCTGAGATGCTTAACAGTGAAAGTTTACAAGATACATGTAACTAATCGTTCCAGCGCTTGTACTCGTTGTTCGTGATGGTTGCTGCTTATGCTTAAGCTCGCCAGCGGCGCGTACGTGGTTTCTGTGCAGCAGTCAGAATGTACTCTGCATTCGGATCGGCGCTGATGTCGCCGTTTCCAATACAATTGACAACAGCGACGCACTCACGGTTTCCCGGCTGAGCCTTGAACCAAACAGTCTGGTCGCCTCTCAGAACTATGTCCCACTTCGCGCCCCCCTGCCTTGGCTAGTAACGCTGAACCCAGCCTGTCTATGCTTTGAATGCCTTCTGGCTGAACGTCGTACGCGCTTGGCGTGGCGCAGTTGATTGTTACGTGCAGCAATCGTGAATCATTCGGGTTCATTCAATTAGAGAAAATGTAATTATTCGTTTAGTTTATATACTTTACTTATTGTGACGGTGGTATAGTCAATATGACTGCGTAGCTCAGTTGGTTAGAGCGTAGCACTGTTAATGCTAAGGTCGGCGGTTCGAGCCCGCCCGGGGTCGGTCAATTTTTTCCTTTCCGCGACCTTTATCGCTAGATCGGGATGCTGTTTGTTTTTCGTGCAAGTTATGGGCATAACTTTGTGAAAATCTCAGCACTCACGACTGTGGGTTGATGTGATATCCAAGGCGCCCGAGTTGTTGGTCAGCAGTAGCAGCGCGAGTTCAAAAAACTCAGAAAACTCAAGAGCCACAAGCAACACAGGCTGGCGACGCCAAGACCTCACCCTGAAGTGCGCGCAGGATTGCAAACCAAAAACTAACGGGAATTATAGTGCAGCCTGCGACATGCTTTTTAGAGACGGGGTCCCCTTATTCGAGCCAGAGCCGGCGTTAGCGCTCGAAGAGTCGGAATGCGAGGCGGCGCTGATACCGGAGCTTGTGGGTACCGACTGCGGGCCAAAGGGACTGAGGATAGGTGAGTTATCCGATTCGGAAGGGTTGGCGCTATTATCTGAAGGTGGACGGGGAAGCGGACGGGATTGACCAGCGTCGCTCTGCAGTCTCTGCAGTGGACTGTCATCAGCGCTCAGCAAGTGTGGTTGGATGGTGGAAGTTTGAGTTGCTGCGACACTCGAGTTTGATGGGTGCGATAACGTGGATACTACCGCTGCAGGATAGGGCTGTTCATCTGGAAGCTGCGAGTGGAGCGAGCGATGTTGTGCAACGGGGCTACCGTGCGTTGATGGTAGCTGACTGGGCGCCTCGCTGGTGCGTGTGGATATGGGACCTTCCCGGAGATACCTCTGCCTGTCGTGTTGGGCGAGGTACGATCTGTGCGAGTTGTGCTCCGTCCAGACAAGCCCAGTGGTGAAATCGTCAGTTGCACCAATGCCACTGTCTCTGCTGAAGGCGAGTGTCTTCTGATCAGTGGCCAGGGCCAGGTTGCCGCCAAAGCCGAGAGGTTGAGGTGGCACAATCTGAATAGAGTCGCGATTGAGCGGCGAGTGTGGTAGATACGACTCGCGCCGACTGGAGTGCGACATGTAAGAAAGCTGGGAAGCTGATGGACATCGGAGATAGGAACGCTTAAGTGTCATGGTGGACGATGAGCTTGAATTTGTGGAGGTGCCTCTATGGTGAGGGTCATAGACATCGGAAGGCGTCGAAAGCACGACAGAATCGAGTGGACGGAGGGAGGGTGAGGGTAGCTCACTGGTTGATGTCGAGGCGAGTGCGTCAGCCTGCTGCCATGTCGATGTGGACGCGGAGGATGCGGCTAGGTAATTGTTGGAGCTGGGGTGCGTGTTGATCGCAGCAAACACGGAGGCATCAGATGCGGTAGACATGACAACTCCGCCATGGTATGCTGTTTGCGGTTGACTTATGGGAGGTAGTTGTTCTGGACGGTACATGCAGTGCCATAACTTGCAATACATCTTGTACGCAACAAAGATGAGAGCGATGCCTCCGAAGATGGAGGCCACCGTGATGGCGGCTGTATTCGGTTGCGACATGTGGATGACCTCACCAAGCTAAGAGTAAAACGTTTGCTGCTTAAAAGAAGCTGGATCAAGCTGACGCTGACGTGGGCATGCTGAAGTCAAAGAGCGCCGAGTACGGCACGCTAGTCTCGACGAGAACGATGTTCGTTGGCGTTGTCTGACTTGTTATCTGTGAGGAATTCCGTTGGCGTTGTCTGACTTGTTATCTGTGAGCTGTTAGGGCTCGTGTTGGTCGGGCAGATGTAGAAGCGCGCGCAAGGCTGGCTCGCGCCCTGTGGGGGACGCAAGGGGCCACGAAATGACGGGTAAAGTGGACGTGATGATGAACGATGGAAAAGTCGGATAGGCAGAGGGAAGAAGCTTGTAAAGTCACCGAAACGGAAGGTGCGAGCGAGCTGATGACGAGCTACGGCGAGACAGTCAAAAGAGCCAAAGCGGGGTCCAGCAACCAGAACGTCTGACAACAAGAACAATCCTGTCAAGATTTCGGGCGGAGGAGCTCAGCGAATCGTGCGGGTGCGGACGCGAATCACGAATGTGGGTAAAGCTCACATACGAAATCTGCAAAGGAACGTTGTGATTGCGTCGTCGGAGCTGCAACGATGCGACAAGAAGCACAAGTCAAAGGCACCAAAGGTTCTGAGCCTGTCTGAGAGCTGCACTGTTTTGCATGAATGGTTTGGGTTTGGGTTTGGGTTTGGGTTTGGGTTGGGCTGCGGTTGCGGTTGCGATTGCGGATCGTATTCACAATCACGAATTCGTGATTCTTGATTCAGGATTGTCGTGAGCGAGTTGTGAGTGTGGTGATTCGTGATAACTTATTCACGAATGTAGTAACTTAAGTCATAAGTTATTTATTAATATAATAATAGATGCAGCCAAGGCATGCACACACGCACACACACCCACACATACTGTACATACCTTTTACCACGAAATCACTTTGCATCCACAGTTACGAGTGGAAGCGCTGCAATTCGGGATCGCCAAGATTGTGGGTCTGAGCCTTGGCCAAGATCTTATGCCCACCGCAGTCATCGCTATGGGTAACCCTATGCCGATCAAACATAATCACGAATCACTGTGAAGGGTCAAGGTCAAGCCACACAGCACGATGCTGGTACGCTCGAAAGCGCCCGGCTTTCTTGACGGATGGATGATGACACACAGAACGTCTGGATGATCCAGCTGACAGAAACGCGGGCCGTTAACGGTTGATTCGCGAGTGTGAGTCCTTGAATGGCTCGCCCGCCAGGACTCAAGACTGTGGGGCAGGTCAGAGAGGTCGGCAAGTCGGCAGCCTGACATCATATATCTCGCGTCACGTCGTTTATTTTCCGTTGGCTTGCGTGTCGCATTCATGATTTTAGTTGGCTAAGTTAGTTTATAAGACTCCGGAGCTTGGGGAGGTCGCTTAGAATCAACTTGAGCGAACGCTGCCGTTTATCTGAATTTCTCGGCTTGCCTTGCAACTTGACCTGCTTCAACCCTCTGTCCTCTACCTGCATTTTATTTTCCTTCAAAGCGTTAGAGCGTCCGCTTTTGTAGTAGTCACAGAGTTACTGGCTCGATTCGTGATTCGTGCACGGTGATTTTTACTGCCCTTTTCATGTCTCCTTCGCAAGTCACAAGTTACGAGTGACATTGACGATTTGTGATTGTGATTGCTCTCGACGAGAGATGCGAAACAAGGGTCCACCTTTCAAGATTTGTGCTCGAGATTAGCTTTCTTTTCTTCCAGGACTTGGATTGACACTCGTGACTGCCACCTATGCCACCACCCTTTCTGCTGCATGTCGACCGAGCCAGCCTTCCTCCCGAGTCGCGACCTTCGCAATCTGAAGACGCTCGACTTGACCTCATCCGAATGCATCGATAGCATACACCGCAATCTCGACAGTCTGGCTCAGCTGCTCGGCGCCAGCGGTGGCCAGATCGTACATGCGCCTCCGCAGATCGTCCAGTCGGCCGAACAGCTGTGTGCATCATCCGAGCCTGCCGTCGAGCATCCACCCAGGGAGATTGAATCCTTCGAGAGGACTTACGTCACTAGATGGCTTTCCAGGCTCGTCTCCGAGTTCACCTTGACCTCTACCGACAATGAGGCGGCCGCCTTACAAACAGAGCAACAGCTGCCGGACAAGTGTGCTGCGCTGCTTGCCATAGCTGCCGGCAGAATGGCCGCAGGTGCCTCGATTCACAACCACGTCTTCCACCTCAACGACGGTCTACTTGAGGTTCAGCTCAGAGATGGTGCGCTCGTTCACGACTCGCTCGGCACCCATACCTGGGGAGCCGCTCCGATACTCTCTCAGCTCCTTTTACCCCTCAAAGCGGACCCGATTCGCGACTTTAAGCTACTCGAGCTTGGCGCCGGAACGGGTCTCGTTGGACTTGCCCTGGCAGCATGGCTGCGCCGCACTCCAGGTGTGCGCCGTTCCCAGATCTTCTGTACCGACTACCACCCTACCGTTCTCGAGAATTTGGCGCATAACATCATACTCAATGGCTGGTCTAGCTCCGAATCAAGTCTGCAGGAAGACAGAGAAGACCATAAGACCGCCGTCTGCGTCACAGCCCGCTCTCTTGATTGGCAAAGCGTACATCAAGCGCTAAATGGGCACACATCTGGTCAAGCACAAGAATTGACATCACAAACCTTGCCTGACCAACACCTCTTTCCTGTATCTGGCTCAAGCTGGGCTCAAAAATTCGATACAGATGCCTATTCAAACGCTTTCGATACGCTCGTTGCTGCAGGTATGTACCGCCCGACTTGATCCTTGCCTAAGAGCTCTCCGTCTCTCGGACTCATAGTGGCCTGCAGAGTCTGACGTATGCACGATTTTTGGCACCGTATTTTGCAGATTGTGTGTATGACCCTGTCCACCCCTTATGGATTTGTTCGGTAGCTAAGAAGCTCCTAAAGAAGCCACACGCCTCCTCTACTGACGAGCCACTGCTGCACGTGATGGTCCCGCTGAGGCCGACGCATCAGCAAGAGTTGCAGGCAGTTTACCAAGCTTTCCGATCACAGCCAGGCTTGCCCGGTCCTCAGCTCAACATTCTTTGCGAGAAAGATTACCACGGCTACGAAAACTTTGGAGCGTGGAACGCAGTCGCCAGGTCCGACTCTGCGGCTCACAGTCAACCTGAGGGTGGTCTCGCAAGGACGTATCGATGGTTCCAGATCGGCTGGCGCTAGAGCTATCGCCCGATCAATACCCCGATGTCACATTATGCTCCTCTGCTAATAATATTCAGCTTGATAGCCTAAGAAAGCAACATCTATCTCTTTCGTAGTTGTGAGTGTGAATCACAATGGGGCCCGTTACCCAGGGAGAGTTCAGCGAACGTATTCTTCTCCGTGACCGTGCTGCTCATGTGCCGTAGCTGCAGGTGCGTTGGGTGCCCGTTAACTCTCTGAAGCCACTCGTCACTGCACATCGGACTAGCTTAGCGTAGTAGTTAATTTCTGCAAAACTGAAAATATACAGACATGCTCACAGACGCTTTTCTGGCATCCCCCTTTTGTTGCCACGTCAAGGTGTTTTTGTTGTTGTTGTATTTTTTTTCTGTGCTTTTTCTGCTACGTGCGGTTCTTCACGCTTGTCTCGCCCGAACTGTGTCACTGGGGAGTATCGCGGCCTTAAGGCACTTTCTCACGCACTTGCGTGTGGAAGCGCTGCAGCGAGTCGAATGTGCAGGGTTTCACCTCATCTCGTTCCAACCCACCGACAAAGTGCACAAACACGAGCAACATCGAGCCTTGCATCCGTCTTTCGCTCTCACCATCACCTCTGCAGCCGCTCGCCTCTGGCCCAAATTCTTTTGTTTTCACAGTAAGTGTGCCTCGCCCACCAGGCTCGGTATTTCTCTCTGTCCGAAGCCCCATCGCTGCCAGAACGCCCCATCCTCGCCACTTGATTCGCTTCTCGCCTCTGTTTTTGTCCCGTCGCCTGCCTCTGTGCTGCTGGCCTTGCCGCTTGCTCCTGATTTCAGCTTGCCGCTGATGATTTGTTAGCGCAGCGCATCCCTCCTTGAACCTGCCCGCCTGCATCCTTTCGGTTGCTCGCAGCTCTCGAAACTTCATCTCGTAAAAATCTGTCGCTGGGTTGATTCGCTGTACCATTGCACTTTGTCCGTCATCTGCCCCTTTTGCTTTGCACACAAAGGGTCCGTTGCTCGACGCTTGCATTCTGCCTCTGATCTACATCACACACACACACCAACTTAGCTCCTTCCGCTTTATTGCCCCCTCCTCTTCTACAATCACACACACACAGCTCGAGAGCATCTCGACCCACCGAAGCCCTTTCATCATTCTCTCGTTGCCGGTAAGTGCCTCGTGCTCGCTCCTTGTCAGTGTATCTTCCCCTCCTCAGCCTGTCGTTCCGCTGAGTGTTCGTTCTTTGCCAACGCAGCCATATATGCCTCTGCCCCTGTTCATGTTCACTGTTGCACCACGCCATGTTCATAATCACAGCTTGCGCCTCGTCGCCTGTCGTCATCCTTGTCCACTGTCCCACTCCCTGGGGTCGCCATGTGGCCGCTCTGCACCCTGTCGTAGCCGCTCTTCACTTCGGCTGTGGCAGCTGCTAGAGCTGCTCAATTGCGCACCACCCCAATCTGACAAGTGGCGGTGATTGTTCCCACGCGATCAGTGTCGTTTGGTTGCCGCGACCCTCTTTCTGCCTCGCTGCCCTTTCCCCTGCGCTTCATCTCGTTCCACACCAATCTCAGAAGCAACCGCGTATGTCCGAGCCTTTGCAGATCAACTCTCGCATTTACATTTGCCTCGGATCGACGGGATATTCGCTTCCATCTGTAGATGCTGCAACACGGATAGGACGGAAGGATGGATGAATGAATGGATGGATGGATGGACGGGGTCGCAACAGATGGCACGGCTTTGCCGACCCTCTCGCCAGCCTCCTTGCCCGGTCTAACACTCTTGCACTTGACTTGGCTTACATGACCTTTGCGACAAATCGATCGCACGGCATTTTGCGAGGCTGCGATCAAACCCGGCTTTTTTCGTCGCGCTGATTCGTCGCGCCACGACTGCAGGGACTGCACGCCAAAATACACACACTGCTCCTCTGCCCTGACCCGTCGTGACTCGTCGCGTCCGGATCTTTTCCTTCCATTCGCCCGATCGCGCTGCTAAGCCTCAGCCTACACCGCGCCACGTCGTGCATCCATCCACTTTTTCTCCACTCCCCTTCATCCCATCCCAGTTCTGGCTACCGACACTCTCCTTCATTGGCCCCATCCTCCTCTATCCTTCATATTTTCGCTAGTCTTCGACCTCGTCTTCTGACTTGGCTCGTGTTTTTCTTCGTCTCTCAGCGGCAGTGCCCCTCATTCGCCCTCGCGCCGTCGTCGCCCACTTTTCACTTCAGACGCGTGTAAGTCGCCTGTCCTAGACGCGTTCCGTACGCTACTTACGACGCGCTTTCGGCCCATATGCTGACTGCTTTCGGTGCCTTCGATTTGGCCCTCCATCTTTGACGTGGTCTTCGTGTTTCATCGTCCGCCCATCGCCCGCGCTGCTTGCACTTTCCTTGTTCGCGATCGCAGCCGCGAATTGAAGTGAAACGCGACGCTTCGCGACGAGCCCCTTTTTCTGACGTGCTGTTTTTCCATGGACTCGCAGCATCTCGTATCGCCGCAAGAAGCGGCCGCTCAAGCTCAGGCCCGAAGAATGCAACCATCAGACGCACTTGGCCACCACAGTCATCATCATCACGGTCACGCAAGCTCCGACGACGTTTCAGGAAGCCAATACTTCAACCCGGCAGCTATGGTACGTTGCAGACTCTACCCCATCTCACGCGTCGCGTCTCCAGTCGACTTCGTGCCCACTGACCACTTGAACTTGCTGTCACTTTCGACATCTCCAACAGCACTCGCGCAACATCGGCATGGACAGCGGCAACCAGCAGTCTCACTACGGCGGCATGCAGCTGCCTCCGCTCGGCGCCGGCCAGAGCAACGGCGGTCACGGAAGCATGGGCCACCACGCCTATGGCTATGGCCAGTCACATGCCATGCCCTCCCAGCTGTCATATCCTCAGCATTCGCCAAACCCTTCGCACCCCCATATCTCGGGTGGACAGAACGCCGGCCCCATGTCCATGTACGGCTATGGCGTTCACCACACGTCGCCTCAGCAACATTACTCGCACGTCCCAGGGCAGGCTGCTCACGGCGGGATGGGTGGCATGGTCGGTGGTCCCGGCTCCAACCCCATGATGGGCGCCCCCGGTTCAGGCTCCTCTTCCGGTGACTTTGGAAGTCACGGTTTCGGTCAACAGTCGCACTACCACCAGTACTTCCAGCCGCAGAGCCTCCAGAGCATCTCGCCAAGCCAGGCCGGTGCTCCTCCTTCGGCTAGCGCTGCTGCTGCCCCTGCTGCCAACGCCGCTGGCGCTCAGGCTACTGTCAAGGGCGGCAAGAACGCCAAAGCCCCCAAGGCTCCTAAAGCTCCCAAGGTCGACAAGAAGGCTGCTGCCGCCGCCGCCGCCGCTGCTGCTGCTGCTGCTGCTCCTGCAAAGTCTGTCCCTGCCGCCAAGAGCAAAGCTGGCAGGAAGGGCGCCAGCGCGGATGCGCCTAAGGCCAAGTCCAAGGCCCACCCCTATGCCCAACCCGAGCCCACCGAGGACGGAAAGCCAGCCAAGAAGTCAAAGAAAAGCGAGGATGCTCCCAAGCCTTCCACGCTCAAGTCGCGTCTCAAGCCGCCCAAGCAGGCTCCATCTGCGTGGCAGATCTTCTTCACCGAGGAGCTCCAAAAGATCAAGGCTCAAAGCCCCGACGAACGCCTCAACGTTGCTCACGTTGCCAAGGATGCCGGACAACGATATGCGGCTCTTCCAGAGTCGAAGAAGCAAGAATTCCACCAGCGCAGCCTCGAAGCCAAAGAGCAGTGGGAGCGCGAGATGGCTGAATGGAAGTCCAAGCTCACGCCTGAGGACATTCGCCAGGAGAACTTGTACCGATCCGCCCAGAGGAAAGCCGGCAAGTCGAGAAAGGGCAATCTGAAGGATCCAAACGCTCCCAAGAAGCCGCTTTCCGCCTACTTCTTGTTCCTTCGAGCCATCCGTGCTGATCCCAACATGACCCAGGCTGTCTTCGAAGGTGAGCAGGAGACTACTAAGCAAAGTGTCCTTGCTGCCGCCAAGTGGCGAAGTCTCAGCGAGATCGAGAAGCAGCCTTACCTCGACCGCGCTGAAGCCGACAAGGCTCGCTACGAGCGTCTGCGTCGCGAATACGAAAGCAGCAACGGTCTCGAAGCCTGAGTGGCTGTCATCTAGCGTTCTTCTCGATGACTACGCGCCAAATTTCCCTTGCACCCATCCCACTATCAAATGTCGCGTCGTGATGCTCCTGTGCGCCACATGCCAACTTTGTAATCTGTAAGCTGTTCCGCGGCTACAATGATTGGCGAAGCTATCTCCCGGTGCCGCCTATACCACGCTATTCTCTTTCTTGTAACGTTGTAGTTGTTTCTCACGCGCATTTGTCGTTTGCAGGCCTCCAAGTCTGATGCTCGGACCTCATTGTGCTCACCTTCTTCCGGACCTTTTGTCATTATCTCCATCATGTCTACTGTCCGAGTCTCATCCAGTCGATTTGTATGTGTAGTTTCGCCCTTGACATCCCATTTTTTTGTCTTAGTTCGTCGTCGCATCCGTGGGAGCGGAACAAGAAGCACCGGCTATGTGACCTTGCACACGATTGAGTCGCTCCAGGCACAAGATAACTAGTTAACTAGTTAAGTTAACGCGAGTTTTCGCACAACTCGATCACTCGTTCAGGCTCTCGTGTAGATCTTCTTCACAAATTGACCCCAAAGCGGAACGGTTTGACTTTGTAGACGAACGAAACCAGGCGCTCAATCATGTCTGTGACATTTGTGATTGAAATTGGAGAACAAAGGCCCCTTAAGACGGTGAGGCAAAACGAACGACCATGACCGAAGTGTTGTCCGTGCTGAACTCGTTGAGTGCGTGTTTCAACAGCTCCTGCGAGGCGACTTGCGGATCTTGTACATCACGAACCAGGTCAACCGCCTCTTGATCCTCGATTACATCCCAAAGCTGTGAAGAAAGAGGAGAGCTGGAAGGGTCAGCTTCATTCACAACGCAGAAGTGAACAGTGGCCAGATGCACTTACTCCATCACAGGCAATGATAAGGAAGCTGTCTTCGTTGCCGAGAACAGTCTCTGTTGTATATGGCGATCCTACGACGAATTCTTTCATCGCTGAGTCCCCCAATGATCGTGTGACAGCAAGGACGCCGTTGACGCGGGCATTCATCACAAATCCGCCAGCGTCCGTGATTCGCTTTGCTTCCTGTGCGTCCGAGCCCTTGTGATCGTAAGTGAGGCGGATCGCTTTACCGCCACGACTGTAGGTTGCAGTCAGATCAGGGAAAGAGAATGGTGGTTAAGTTGTCAAGAATGCCATGTACTTATGAGGTTGCGCCGTTCGCATGAGTAGCTCTACCTACCAGAGAACTGCCCTCGCGTCTCCAACGTTGGCTGTGTAGAGCACTCTCCTAGACGATGGCGATGAGTTGCGCTCGTTCTTGGGGTCTGATGAATCAAAGCGTTTTGATAGCTTGCCCCAAAGACCATCGCCGGATGTACGCTCGCTCGAATGCTCTGGACGGGTCGCTTCTTCATGAGCATGGCCGTCCGGCCCAGTACTTGCCCGTCCGCCCACTTTGAGAGGTTGACCGGACTCATCCTCCAATCTCAGAAAAGCGATAGCTGCCGTGCATCCGCTGGATGAGCCTTGCTGACTTGCAAGATTCGCGAGCTCCCTGTCGACGCTGTGGAATGTCAAGTTGAGCGAATCTGGTACGGGTTTGTCTGGATTGAGCTCAAGTGTCTTGAGGAGAGACTGTTTGGCGCACAACATAAGAGCAGATCAGATGGCTGCCAAACAGTGGTGAAATGGAGCTGTTTCGCTAGGAAATGCTGTATCTGACGTACCTTATGGAAGTTCTGACCGCACCACTCGGCAGCGTCCTTTCCTGCGTGTCCGTCAAAGATACCAAAGAAGCCTTGTCCATGCACGCCTGCAAAGTCGTAGACGAATGCATGTGCGTCTTCCATTGCTCTTCGCCATCGCTTGTTGGAATCCTCTGAGATCCCTACACGGAAGGAGAGGTCTGCCTTGGATCCAGCGCTAGAGCCATTGGCGACTTCGCCGGCCACTGCCGAGGGAGATGCATTGGGATGCTGGTTCAAAACCTGAATAGCATCAGAGGACATTTTATCCCGCCTTGTCAGCCATAATCCCGCTTCTGCGACTATGATCTTTAGATGATCGGTTCGCAGCACTTACGCCATGGGTATGAACACCATCCGCGACGGTGACGGGGGTTGATTCAGCGTCCCCTGATCTTCTGCATGTTGAAAGAAAGAGATTCACGCTGCGGTCAGGAGTTTGCACGATGAATCGGCAGCAGCCAGGGCAACGTACTTTTCGCGAGCAGACATGACTGGTGCTAAAATCCGTCTTTGGTGTTGTGTAACCTTGTTCCGTGCTGTTGTAGCGGTCCGCGCCACCTGTGTGCTACGTAAAACGAAGAAGTCTCTCGATGAAGCCTGGAAAGAGTAGCGAGTGTGGGTGCGCGAAAGCTGCGTGAGTTGAATCCAGTAGGCTCAGCGGGGGGTGATGGTGTTGAGGCAAGGGTTGAGCTGCGATTGTTGACTCGGCAGGGCGTCGATCTCGAACGCGCCTACTGCACAGTAATCACAGAATGAGCTAGCTGACTGTGCAACCCGCTGTTCAATTTTGAAAATCAGAGTGGAGACGCCGCCAAGGACATGTGACCTGCATCCACGATTTCTTCGCGGGAAATGTCACTTCTCCCAGTCGTGAGTCCGGATCTCACCACTCACCACGATTGACTCCAATGACCGGCTCCTCACAGTAGCCCGATCTCGAGCTGCAACGCTGCTGGCAAATTATGTCAAACAACTTGGCAACTCGCTCGAGTGTTCCTAATGCGATCTGCTGTACATCATAGACGTAAGTCTGTGTGCCTGAAATGTGCCATCTGTGTCGACTTTCAAAGCTCTTTAGTTGACGGCGGCCTTCGATCGGGCAACTGCTCGGATCAGCCTCGCTCAAGCGCTCTTCGCCAACATCGGATTGCAGCAACACCCCCACAATCCCGTCAGCGCATATGCCGCGAGATCTTCAACCACCGATAGAGTTCCCCGTCCGACTTCGGGCCTTGTCGGCAAGTTGCATACCACAGCTCATACGGCGAGCTTGACCCCAAACATGGTTGGTCGGGGTCGAGGATGGCGTAGGTATGATTTGATTGTCTTGGAGAGGGTCTGGCCCCGAGTCATCTGCATCGATTCAGGAAGAGCCTCGCAGACTGGAGATTGGCCACCCAACACAGGACGGGCGTCGACGAAGGCTCGATCACTCACTCTGGCTTGTGGAATCACCAAATGTGTACTACGCAATGAATCTAAATCTCCACATCGACGGTCAATTGAGTTACAGACTGGCCATGGTTCACAGTCGCGCTTGTTTGGTGGCGACTGCTGAACGACACGTGATTAGCGCTAATGCGTCACGCGCGTGTACTCACGCTTAAGAGCATACGAGCGCGGCTCATACGTGAAGATTTCGATCTAACAAGAGTAAGACCCAATCACGAACCACAGTTGAAGATACAACAACCGACCAATGAGCGTTCAGCCACGTGGACGTGGGGACGAACGAGGATGAAGCCAAAGCAGTCCTCGCTTACTCCGACGTTGCGTATCACAGGAAGGCTTAGCCCCCTCGAGGCGAACTTGTGGGACCTAAGAGAAGGAGGTCAGAAATCATCTTGGCGCGAAATCGTAAATGAATCACGAATGTGAATTGGCGCAAGATGAATGTTCGGCGCAAAATGAATGTTGGGCGTCTCATATCATAGGAGTCTTGCTGCGCAGCATACGCTCAAGGTCCGACCCTTATAACGCCTTGCAGAATACCGCAAAGGGAGAATGCTTTCCGCTGTAGGTTTCGCTATACCGAGTTGACTCATAAGGACGAGCGACTCAGAGACATATGAAGATGCACATTTGTATGTGACTTCAGCTTCAGAAAGCTAAGCGATCTTTTCACTATTTTCTTCTCTTAACAGTCCTGTCAAGGATTATCACGGGTTTTCCAACCTGGTTGTTCTCAAGTACCACGACCCACGAACCACGAACCATGAACCATGAACCATGAACCATGAACCGTGAACCGTGAACCGTGAACCGTGAACCGTGGTGAACTTGGTCTGAGCCCAAACTAAGAGTTCACCATAACTGCGGGTCGTGACCAGGGCCAGGTGTCCATCCTGGCAACCACAGAATCAGACACGCAGACACAAATTCATACCTCAAGGCATGCAAAGTTCCAGTTAAGACTGACAGGTGCGATTACTGTGGGACCAAGAAGACCACCTGCATCTTCTCCTTAACAGCAACCTTGCCTTTCTCAGGAAGGAAGCAGCAGCTAGAGGAGTTTCTTCGCAAAGTTGGCCACCTGAGCAGGAACCAGCGCCTCACAACTCTCCAATCGGTTTCAAATGAGCCCAAGTTCGCTGTGGCCGTGGCAACCTACCTTCACATGTTGAGAACATGGATCAGCGCAGACGCTGACCCCTTACCTGCTTCAACTACTTAGTTGAACTGCTGAAGGCCGCACTGGGCCTCCAATGGGTTGGGATTAGAGCCAACGCCCATAGTTTCCTTGTCGGATGGCAAGCGGCCGTTTCCATGCTCCACACGTTGGAGGAGCCTTGGAAACCAAATTTCGACTAAATGGTTCTGAAGCATGCCGTCACCATGCGCGACAATTATAACCTCTTTGTACACGTCTGTTACTTACACGAGACACTCCATGGCTCCAGTCACACCACTGCCAGTGTTTATGACGTGTTGCGCAAATGCAGCACACTGGAAGCTACAGCGACACCCATCGCGGCCATCCGAGGCAACATCGAGTACACCGACTTGATCGCTCTGCGTGCAGCTACCCTCATGAACTGCTGGGCCTGGGGCCAACCACTGCTCAGATAGTGACGCATATGCAAAGTGGAAGGCCACCAAGGTCAGAGCCACCCAAGGCACACGCCAACACGTGTATCGTTCTTCCTCTCAAGGAACCTCATGACGCCTAGCATGAGGCGCCGGCCTTTGCCTTCTTCTCCGAGCTCAAGCCGGCACCTCCGAACATATCTCGCCGCTTAACACCCTTCGTTTTCGACTCCGGCGTGTCTTGTGTCATGGTCAGCTCGGCTCATCATGGAACAGGATGGCGAGATGCTGATGCCTCTGTTACCGTCTCCACAGCAGACGGCGGAAACCTAGAGTGTCGAAGATGGGTGGTACTGTCAGTCTACTAAGCTTAGTCCAAAGATGCGTGGATGGGAACGCATGACCTATAGCAACAGCCTCCTCGTTCCGGGCCTGGTCACCAACCTCATCGGTACCAAATTGGTTACTCGCTTTCGAGGCAAAGTGACCTTCGAGGACAAATTCAGGATCGCCACGGTCGCGTGATCCATGAACCAATCGACGGTGATGGGTATTCATCTGTCGCTATGATGGTATGGGACAACATCATGCCTGAGCCAGCTGTCTCCCTGGCGTTCACAGCAAATGTCATGGCGACGTTGATCCGGCTACTACCCAAGTCTTCCAACAAAGCTGACCTCTGGCACCGCCGACTGGGTCAACCCAGCCACGATGCGATAGGCGCACCAGCGCTCCCACTACTGCTCATGACATTCCCCGGAGCCTGGCAATCAGCACTGGCACCCTTTTTGATGTGTGCGTACGCAGCAAGGCTGTATCCCCGACGATATCGCATCCTCGTCAGTTCAAGCACCCAACTCCAACTGGTGTCGATGGATGTTATGGGTCCACTTCACGGCGTTGTCCGTTTCACATACGTTTCAATTATACATGACGCCTTCTCTGAGATGATCTGGGTCGGACCTTGGCCCAAGCGGCCAAACAAGCCTCCTGGTGGCTGTCTGAGGCTTGCCAAGCTACTCAAAGATAGGCCGTTGAAGTCATGCAGAACAAAGGCAGCCGGGAAGTCGTGAGTACGAGTTGATCAAGGTGAACTCTGGTCTACATCTTTCCGCAACCTTTGCTCTTCCGTTGGCATCAAAGTGGCCGCATCGTCCTCCCAATAGCATACCGACAATGCTTTTGCGGAGCGTGCCATTCAGACCGTCAAGGAAGTTGCGCGCAGTCTGTTCCTTGACGCCGACGTCGGCAAGCAACGGTGGCTGGCCATGCGCGGTATCACAGTCCGCCTTTGTACATGATCGCATCGCTGGTGCAACGCAAGGTGGTAAGACGCCGTTCGAAATCTAATATGGGACGATTCCAGACCTGCTCAACATCCGCCGCTTCGGCTGTGTTGCATAGGATGTCCTTCCCGACGACACCACGACAATTGGCTTCGCGATCTTCCGATCGTCAGCAAGCACCTGCGCCCCGGTGCACTTCGCGGTACCTACTTGGGTTGCTTGAACGCGGCTCGTACTATCAAAGGGCACCGAGTGTGGCTCCTGGAACTCAAACGAGCAGTCATCGTCAAAGACGTCCGCTTCTCCGAGCTTGAGAGTCCCGGTGCTGGTCCTTCTCCTTCGTATCTCCCGGTCCTTGCTTGGGACAACGGACTTTTTTACGCTTGTATTGCTGGCTACCGTCGAGTACAGACTCATCCAGTTCTGCTGACGACGATGATCCTGTCCCCACACCTTCGGCCTACTCTCGACAGCTCGCAATCACCCCGCTTTCGACTGACAATGGGGATTCTACTTTCCATCTGGAATGGGACGGGATGATGTCTAAATTCAGGGGGCCGGCGAAATCGTCATCGACCTGGATGCAATTCGTTCTGACCTCGAGGGACAGTCGGACGAGGCAATGGCCGAGGGGGACGCCAGCGCAGATACAGACACAAAGGTCTCTAACAAAGTCTCAGAGTTAGGTGACGACAATCCCTCATACCTCGAGTCTCCTTGGTTTGGTTTCTACGACGACTACTATACTCGTGACTCTTCCATCGTCCGCATCACTCAGCTATTCAATATTCGCGGTGAATCCTTAGCGGGCGCTGGATGATCGAAGTCTCCCTTTCCTTAGAGAGGCGAGTTGGGACTGAGTGGGGTCGAGAATGGTTTGGGATGTATTTGGATAGTGTGAATTGGACAAGGGACTAACTACAAAGTGTGAGCGTTCCCTCTGTATTTATGTACATGAGTCGACTGGAGTATCCTACATGAGCTTCTCCCTATACGTCAGCTCCTCATACAACTGACTAGCTGTGGCCACAACTGGCCAGATGCATGAGTCTGTTCTCCCTCAGGTTCTTCCACTTGGTACGAGTCTGTAGCCAACGGCGTGTTCCCACAGTCGTCCAGCGACTTGTGTGAATCTACTCTGGGCTTCTCGCTACCAGCGCTATGTTGTGAAGCGGGGAAACTCTGGCGAGTTACTATACTTGCGCGCGTACCGCGGTCGTACTGCGGGTGCATTGAGCGCGTGTCGCGCGCGTATGGCGCGCGTACTGCGAGTGTATCGCACGCGTACCGCGGTCGTACTGCGGGTGCATTGAGCGCGTGTCGCGCGCGTATGGCGCGCGTACTGCGAGTGTATCGCACGCGTACCGCGGACGTACCGCTGGTGTACTGAGTGCGTGTCGCGCGCGTATGGCGCGCGTACTGAGACACCTACTCGTTCCCGTCCGGTCACTCGTGTATACCGGTTAGGTTACTGCAAGGGTTGCATGATTGTGGGCGATCAGACTAAACGCCAATCGTAGATATTCTAACACTCCCACTCGAATGGTGTTTGAGTGCCCAAATCATGAATCGCAGAGACACTGACGCTCCCACTCGGTGGGGATCGCGCCCATGTTGCTCTCTGTCTTGATGTGTGCGGCGTAAAACTTTCCGTCCAAGTTTGGAAGGTGTGTGCGCCGTGTCCTCTTACGGATCGAAGTGTAAGTGTCTGGGGCATTTGAGGTGCGCTGCGGCTCTTTCCAGCGAATCTTTCCTCTAGGTGGGCCCTCGTTGAAGCTTCGTTCGGTGAGCTTTCGTTGACTACTTGACTGCTCCATGGTCCTGGGAAACCTACGTGATGCTCGTGATTTGGGAACTTTCACAGCTCGTTTTTTGGCGACGCGTGAGGTTTTGTTCCCTGAATACATCATGTATTCGTTCTCGTTATCCTCCAGTGGAGGGAGAATCAGGAAATGTGCATGGTGACTTTTGTGGATACCACTGTGTCAGTTGGGTTTCCAGTCCTTTTGCAAGTCCTTGAACCTTGATGGGACCTTCTTTGGATGATCCAAACCCATCAGGTCGAAAGCTGCGGCCAACAGGCTTTCTGTTGTATCGATCTGCCTAGTTTTCGCACGCGTTCAGCGAGGGCGAATTGAAGGTTGTGAAAGGCAGATGTTTCCGTCATGGAGTTTATTGAGAGGATTTCTCGTTGGACCTGTCTTTCAGGCCAATCTCCTTGCAGAACTTTTCGATCTGCTGACGGTTGAGCGTCTTTGTGAGCTCATCCGCTCGTTGCTCCCCTGACTCGGTATATTCGATGTTGATAACACCGACGGCGGCCAATTCGCGTATCTTGTGGTAGATGATGTCGATGTGCTTTGTAGCCTTGTGAAGTACCGGGTTCTTGCATAGCTGGATCGCTGCCTGGTTGTCAATGTAGTGAGGTATTGCTTCTTTTCCTCGAAGTTGAAGGGAATGAAACAGGCTTCTGATCCACAACGCTTCTATCGCGCCTTCCGCGGCCGCGATATATCAGCCATGTGTGTTGAGGTTGCGATGATAGGTTGTTGTTTGGATAGCCGAAGCTGATGGGGGAACCGTTCATTAGGAAGATCATTCCTGTGACGCTTTTGCGAGGGGTGTTTGTTGTGTCGACCGGTATGACGATCTTGTTTTTGGTGGTTAACTCTTGATTGGGAGAGTAAATCGCCTTCTGGTTTGCAAAATCAGCGTCCGTGAAGACCTCTAGGGTCAGATTCCTCCCACTCGCTAGTTTGGGGAACCGGAGGCGATAGTCCTGCGTAGTCTTGAGGTAACGGAGAAGGTGTTTTCCAGCAGAGAGTGCGTGGATCGTCGGTTGAGCTAAATAGCGGCTGAGAGCTTGTACCGCGTATGCCACATCTGGTCGAGTGTAGCAAGCCAGGTAGTTGACAGAGCCTACGAGCTGTTGGAAGAGTTCCTTGTCCGCGACGGAGCAGTGCTCGGGGTTTTCGGGATGAGCAATGCCAGTGGCGGGTAATGGTGTGAAGGCGGGTTTCGCTTCGAGCATCTGGAAACGATCGAGGATCTTTTGGATGTAACCAGGTTGGCCTAGGGAAGTGGAATTGGTAGATTTCGACACGCTGACGTTGAGCACAGAAGATAAATCGCCCTGATCTGTGATTTTAAAATGAGTTTGGATTTCGGTGTGGAGCCAGGCGAGTTCCGATGCTTTTGGTGACGCAGCGACGAGGTCATCGACGTATAATGCAAGTAAGATCTGTCGTCCGGCCTTCTTGGAATGAAAGAGGCAGTGGTCTTCTTGCAGTTTCGTGAATCCGAGCTGTTCGAGTACCTTCGTAGCGAAGAGGTACCATTCGCGGCCGGCTGCTGAAGACTGTAGATGGCTTTGTTCAGGAAGCAGACCTTCCCGGGTACTTCGTGACCGGGAGGCATCGTCATGTATACTTCTGCCGATAGGCGTCCGTTTAAGAAAGCAGTGACTGCGTCCCAATGAACAATCTTCCAGTCGAATGCCGCGGCGAGGCCGATGAGGATGCGTAACGTGGTGGCCTTTACTACTGGAGAGAAGGTTTCGTCGTAGTCGTATCCGTATCGCTGTGTGAAGCCTCGTGCGACTAGTCGTGCCTTGTATTTGTCGAGAGATCCATCGGCCTTTTTCTTGATGGCGAATACCCATTTGCAGCTGACCACATTGGTGGCTTTGTTTTGTGGGTGGTCTACGAGGGTCCAAGTCTTGTTGGATTCATGACTTTTGAGTTCTGCCTGGATGGCACCTTCCCATAGGGGCCAGTCGGCGCGCATGCGAGCTTGTTTCAGGGTGGCCGGTGGCTTTGAAAGGTTTGTTGTCACGTGCCGGGCGTAATCGCCAAGTCTGTGGGGCCTTGCCCTAAGGTTGTAACGTGACTCGTCACCCGTGCTCTCGTTTGCGTTGTTTTTGTCTCCCACTGTTCTTGTATCTCCCACTGTTGTTGTATCTCCTCCCACTGTTTGGTGAGGAGTCGGGAGAAGAGCGAGAGAGTCATCGGACTCGTCATCTATTTCTTGATGCCGCGATGGGGAGTCCCGGCCTCGGATGTCTTGAGGGTCGCCTTCTTGAGGGAATAAGGTTGATCGGTTCATGGAATTCGTCATCTGTGGATTCTGCTGAAGGAACAAGTTGTGTGAGTTGGACTCTCCAGTGAATCACCGCTCTCGGTAGTATCTGCTAATTGCGCTTCCTCTATTGAGGCGAGATGAGGGTAGTTGGTGGCTCCCACTGGTTGACTGGGTTCTTCGGACGGTGGGGAAGTCCTTGGGATGTTCAGCGATGAGCGGACCGGGGCCGGTAATCCTGGCCTCGGGAGATTGTTTCCCGTGGTTCCAGTTTCATCATCTGAAAGTTCCTCGAAGGGGGCTTCAGATTTTCGCCGAATCCGCTCGTTCTCCCGGAAGATGACGTGCCGACTTGTGAAGATCTGGCCGGTTTCTACGTCCATGAGTCTGTATATGTAAGGGTGGTTATTGCTAACATGTCCCAGGTGTATGCATTCAACAGACTTGGGATCCAGGGATTTGCGGAGTTCGTCAGGTACGCGTGCCCATGCTTTACACCCAAAGACCCGGAGGCCTTGAAGATCCTGGGCGTTTGCCATGCATTCCTTCATGAGGTGTCTTGGAAGAATCCGTGCTGGTGGCCGACATGTTTCGAAGCTTCAGCCCGTGACTGAAGGCGAATGGCCAGTACTGGGTAGTCAAGTTTGCTTCTTCTAGCATGCACCGAATATAATCCTTGACAATCTGGTTAGTGCGCTCCACGAGACCGTTGGATTGTGGTGTGAATCTTGGAGTGACCTCTCGTCCTATACCTCGGTGATTGAGGGTAGTTCGAGAACTCTCTGCTCAAGAATTCACCACCATTGTCCGTTCGGACTCGGCAGATACGCTTTCCCAGTTGCGTTTGGGTCCATCGATCGATGGTTCGGAATGCTTGGAAGGCTGATGACTTATAGATCAGTGCCGCCCCGAAGCAGTATCTCGTGCAATCGTCCACCCATGAGTAGGTAATATTTCTCTTTGGATAAGCCTTCCGGCAGAGGCCCCGCAAGATCCATGTGAACTAGCTCGAGTGGTCGAGTTGTCTTGGGTCCACGGCTCTTGATCGGTGCGTGCCTATGCTTCGACTTGATGCAGGTTTCGCAGTTGTTCCCGACAGAGGGGCCCGACATAGCCTTTAGGTTCATGCCGTCGGTAAGCGATGCTGTCTTGAGCGTGGCCTGCATGTGGAGGTGGCCTAGCCGTTGGTGCCAGAGTTTGGCTTGGTCCAAGGCTTTCTCGCTAGTAACGAGTTTGGCTACTGCGGTGGTAGTTCCTTCCACTAGCAGGTAGTTCACATCTCCACGGCGTTTGCCCCTCAGGGCCAGTCGACCCTTTTTGTCGAAGATTTCGACCGTTTTCTTGGTGAAGTTGATGCTTCCACCGAGGCGTTGCACCTGTGGTGTAGAGAAGAGATTGTTCCCAAGTCCTGGAACGTGGAGGACATCTTGAAGTGTAATCGACTTCCGCGATCCCTTCGAGTTACTCATCACCAGTCTGACGTTGCCCATGCCAGCAACCGGAACTCCTCTGTTGTCAGCGACGAATACCTCCTGGACAGGAGATGGTCCGTACGTCGAGAAGAGGGTCTTGTCGCCGGTCATGTGTCGGCTTGCGCCAGAGTCAATGATCCAGGTTTCATTTTGGGGAGCGACGTTGTCATCGGGTGTGGACACGTGGAGACACAGATTCATCTCGTCGGAGTCGACTTGTGCCAGGTTTCCCGTCACTTTCTTGGTTTTCTTCTGCTTTTGCTTCTCGGTGCGATCCTTGTGTTTGGGACCTCCTTCCATGAAGTAGTCTTCGAGGTTATGGTTATCCCTCTTGCAGTTAGTGCAGAATTTGTCTTTGCCCTTTTTGACAGGCTGCGACTGGGCTTGCATGGCCCGAGCTGGGTATTGGCGCCGGAAAGACTTTTGCTCGGCTTCTTCAGCCATAATCGTGCTGACGGCAATTTCGTAGTCTTCCAGGGCCTTCTTGTTGGCTGTTTCGTCGGAATCTCCTTCCTTCTGGAAGAAGAGACGAGTGTTGAAGTAGAAGATCTTTCGCCAGACATCGTGCTGGGGACCGAGGCCACGCAGAAAGGTTCTCAGTTTGCGAAGTCCGCTAACCGGAGCATCCACGTGGTCAAGTTTCCTGCAGATAGTCTCCAACTTGTAGGAGTAGACGTTGATCTTGTCATCTCCTTGGTAGAGGTTCGCCAACTGCGCTTCGAGTGAAGCAATCTGCTGAGCAACGTTCTGCGCGTAGTTCTCGCGAAGTTTCTCCCAGACTTTTCGAGCAGTAGTTGACGTATCGACCAGGGCTTGTTGGGCGGGTCCAAGGGAGTTGAGGAGTATGCTGCGTGCTTCCACGTCAGCTCGATAGTACTCGGCGATATCCTTAGTAGGGAATTTGTTGCCGAGCTTCACTTCCTTAAGGTCTCCCTCACCCAGATGTTCCTCGGGTTTGACGAGTCGTCCCTCGATGATGAACCATAAGTTCGCGTTTTTGCACGAAAGGACATTTTGCATCGAGGTCGCCCATTCGAAGTAGTCCTCCGAGGACATCAGCCGTTTGGGTAGTCCAACCCTCATACGAGAGAGAAGGCAAGGTCTTGATCATTGATTGGGCTCATAACCTATTCAATATTCGCGGTGAATCCTTAGCGGGCGCTGGATGATCGAAGTCTCCCTTTCCTTAGAGAGGCGAGTTGGGACTGAGTAGGGTCGAGAATGGTTTGGGATGTATTTGGATAGTGTGAATTGGACGAGGGACTAACTACAAAGTGTGAGCGTTCCCTCTGTATTTATGTACATGAGTCGACTGGAGTATCCTACATGAGCTTCTCCCTATACGTCAGCTCCTCATACAACTGACTAGCTGTGGCCACAACTGGCCAGATGCATGAGTCTGTTCTCCCTCAGGTTCTTCCACTTGGTACGAGTCTGTAGCCAACGGCGTGTTCCCACAGTCGTCCAGCGACTTGTGTGAATCTACTCTGGGCTTCTCGCTACCAGCGCTATGTTGTGAAGTGGGGGAACTCTGGCGAGTTACTATACTTGCGCGCGTACTGCGAGTCGTATCGCACGCGTACCGCGGACGTACCGCTGGTGTATTGAGTGCGTGTCGCGCGCGTATAGCGCGCGTACTGAGACACCTACTCGTTCCCGTCCGGTCACTCGTGTATACCGGTTAGGTTACTGCAAGGGTTGCATGATTGTGGGCGATCAGACTAAACGCCAATCGTAGATATTCTAACACGTGAATAATCACGAATAGATGAGAGAGCGAAAGCGGAAGCGTGATGTTCAGCAATCGTGATGCGATTCGTGATTGTGATTCACGGTTCTTCACTCATGATTTACGATTGCGACTAAATCACGAATCACGAATATCTCCTGAAAAATACGATACTGCGAGATCAGTGCTGGATGGACTATATTCACGATTCGTAATTCATGATTGAAGATCAGATATGCAGACATATCTGGTTTCGTCCGGTAGAGTCGTGAGTCGCGAGTCTATGTCTGCGTTTACTTCGCTCATGCGTGTACTTTGCTGTTCTTTGCTTTAATCTTACTTTGTCATTTCAATCGTGAATTTGTGTGTAATCGTGAATTAACAGATTATTTACGATTCACGATTTGTGTATTGTTTAGAACAAGCAACCCGAAACTTTCGACAGCGCCCTTATATCCACTTAAAATTTGATCAATTTTTGGTGCTAAAGCTTGGAGTCATGAGTTCTTTTTGTATCTTGTTGGTATTCGTGATTCACGTCGTTGAAAAAGAAAAAGCCGACCTAGGAACCACCCCGGAAACCACCCTGAGTGGCTCCTAGATGGCTTCTCGCAGGAACCACCCCTCGCAGGTGGCTCCTAGGGTGGTTCCGAGGACGGCCATCCTCTCATTAGGTTGTCGGCCAATCGCATTGGAGATCACACACGAGACATGGTATTGGAGCAAAACAATAATCACGAATGAATGCATGTATTCACGATTCGTGATTCACGATTTCACACAAGAAACCATGGTCCAAGAGCTTTATTTAGCTTATGTCGAATTTATAGTATGGGATATTTTGTTTTGTCATGTCTGGTGATCGCAATCACGAATGACGAATCGTAAAGCGGAGCGAGCGGTACATTGTCCAAGTCTCACTTTCCTAGAAAGGCGAGTTGAAATTCATGAATCACGAATGTGTGATGGTTGGACATACATGATTGAGTTTGATTGTTTGTCACGTGTGATGTTTCCGGATATGAGAACGTGATTCGTGATTCACGATTCGTGGTTTGCAAAGTGCGAGTGGTGAGTGTTTCTCTTGCATGTGTAACGGATCTCTCGCATTCATTCGTGATTCATGTGTGGATGATCCGACTGAACGCCAATCGCATATACTCACACTCGTGACTCGTGACTGTAACATCTTCGACGATCCAAAGGCTTGAAGAAATTTCTGTGTCACTGGCTTCAATTCGTGATTCGTGATTCGCTACGAGCAATTCGTATTCACGATTTGTGATTTAAAAAGGCTCAAAATTTAATGCTTACAGGGTGACATATGAATGATTGTGATTAATCCGGCTTTCTACGATGTCATTACTGATTGCAGCGCAAATTCGTGATTGCTCAGACCAAAAACATGCAATCACGAATCGTGAATTCGTGATTCACGATTATAAAAGTACTCGTGACTGTTTACCCCACATAAAAAACCCTGCATTCGTGATTCGCTACATTCACGTCGTGAAAAAAGTAAAAAGTCGACCTAAGAACCACCCCGGCAACCACCCTGAGTGGCTCCCCCTGAAGAGCCACTTGAGCAAGGACCCTCGATCTTGCTCCCGATCTAGGGCTCCTCCTCAGGGGTGGCTGCTCCTTGGAAGCCATCCTGGGTGGTTGCTGGGGTGGTTCCTAGGACGACTTTCCCCTTATCTATCGTGGTGCATGCGGCGCCTGCAGACTGCCGGGTACTCCACGAGGTGGTCGATGCAATCAGGAATATAATATATGAATCTAAGCCAACGAGCGAGCGAGCAGGCACGAGTGAGATGGACGAGTGAGTAAAGGGCCAGCAGCCAAACGAGTGAGCGAGACCAACGAGCGAGACCAGCGAGATGAATGGGGTGGGTTAGCAGGGCTACAATGATGCACAGGCAAGCTGGCGAAAAGGAATAGAATGATGCTTACCAACTCACGACTAGGCAGTTAACGAAGGGGTTTTTGTGGCCATCGGCCGAGAGTGACTTGCGAGAGGAGGACAAAGACGAAGCATCCGAGCTGGATCGAGATTGCTTGCCGCAGGCGGTCGGAGGCTGCAGTACGGTCCATGGTAGGTGGACAAGCACGAAGAGATGGGGCTTGCCGAGCACCGACTGCTTGAGGGCGGTGGTTTGGCTAGCCAAGTTGAAACCATTCATGATTGAGCTCGACGTAGTCTACGATGGGCAAGGAGGCTCCTTCCTCCCTCTCTACACGTCGCAGCAGCCTCGCGCTGGCTGTCTTTTGATAAGCAAGGTCTCGGCCAAGGTCGAGTTTCATGCGGACATCTATCCGCTGACGATTCATGATTGACTTCGTCTATAAGCCTGCTCGTCTTGGCCTAGCCCTGATGCTGCATCCGGTAGAAGCTGGCCAACCCACTGTCGGGCTCGGTGCATAGTGTCGGTCTCGGTATGGAAGGACCACAACATCTCATTGGTTCCCCACGATCGACCTCCTTCGGATGCTTGAGATCCGCTGTGCTTTCAGTCATGAGTACGTACAGCAAGCTGCTGGCTTTGCCATTAACTCCTTTGCAACAGTCATGAGTACATTCTCGAATTGCTAGGCTTCGAATACATGCATTCATTCGTGATTATTGTTTTGCTCCAATACCAGGACTTGTGTCTTGTGTGTGATCTCTTATGCGACTGGCCGACGAAGCTATTGAGAGGATGGTCGTCCTCGGAGCCACCCTAGGAGCCGTCCGGGGGTGGTTGTCGGGGTGGCTACGAGAACGACTTTTTCCGGTTTTCAGATTGAGTCATGAGTTGGGACTATGTACTGGTCGAGGATGGTTTGGAATGTATTTGGACAATTTGTTTTGGACGAGGGAATAATTACAAGTGCCAGTCATGAGTGTTTCCTCTGCATTTGTGTACATGAGCTGACTGGATTCACGATTATCCTACATGAGCTTTCTCCCTGTTCGTCGGCTTTTCATACAGCTGACTAACCGTGGCCACAACTCACTACTGGTCAGATGCGTGAGTCTCTTCTCTTCCAGGCTCCACCACTTTGCGCGAGTATGTGGCTAACCATGTCTTCCCACGTTCGTCCAGCTAACCGTGTGAAACACGAATCGACAAAGGCCACTGAATATGTTCTGCCAAGCAAATCACGAATGTGAGGCTGACATTCATGATTGAGGAGCAGGGGAGGGCATAAGTACATGATGAGCTACATACACTGCATACGCTGCATGAATGTGGTTGCAATAGGAAAGTTCTCAAAGAAACCATATGCATCATCATTCACGATTGCTGTTGTTCTCAACAACCATGAACGTCGAGAGACTCGGCGGCATCCCAATCCTCGCAGTTGGATTGCTGACTTTTTTTGCGACAGACTCTTGCTCAGCATGCTCCAGGCTTATCATCCGATCTTTTGGTAGTTTAATCCAAGCACTGGGACGCCCTCCCCGCTGAGCTTTCTTCGCCACCAGCGTGCTCCTCTCCACTTGAGTTTGCAATCATGAATACAAGTAATGCCGCCCGATAGGCTTCCTTTTCAGATTCTATTGCTTGAAAGTCTTCAATGATCAGCTTTGAGCATCAAAAGATCACGTGTTTTCTCGGCCTTGTAAAACTATGTGAAAGCAGCATCAAGAGTGTCCGGAGTACGATGAATCACGAATATCATCCATGCTTCTGAACGGAAGCTTCCGGCTGTCGTTAGGATGATCGACAATGCGAATTTCCTGTACCCACCAGTCGGTTCAAGATCTTTTCAAGAACGGGATATTTGGTTATTCTGGAAACCTCTAAGGCCTTCTTTGCTGCAGCCGAAGTTGGTTTCTTTGCTCGTGCCTAAGCATATGAGGTTCCGAACCGTGTCTTTTCGGGTTCTGCAGCAGCAACGTGTGGGGAAAGCTCGACCAGCAAACGCTGGTAAGCAGCAGTAAGCGGGCCAAGGATCGAGATGTCGAGAGGCTACCTGACGTGCTTGGCGAGTTGTGGATAACAGGGTGGTACGATATGCCTCCGCCACAGAGAGTTCAGGAACATTGAGCTTGCGTGAGGTACGGCCGTGAATGGCGAGCAAGCGCCGTGCTGTTGGCGTCGACGGCGTCATATTGACATCCAAGATGTTTTCATCCATAGAACTGCGAGCTCGTCATCGGTCCAGCCGCTTGGATTCTTCGACAAATGCCATGTGCCGGAAATCACTTCCAGACGCCGCTGTTCTCCAACTCATGACTGTGTGAAGTGTACCGTTGATGATGATCAGGGGCGGTACAACTTGACCTCCGCTTCCGATTGCTTTGATAATGGTGGGACTTTGACGAGTACCCGGCTATGTCATGGATAGATTTGCCGCGTTACCGCCAGGAACAATCACACGCTGAGAACCGCCCATGCCAAACATGAAACCTATCACGTCCATGTTGAAGATGCTTCTGGACAAAATCTGATAAGTTATTCGTGATTCCGTGATCACTTTCTGAAGACACCCAAACAAGTTTTTGATGCTGACCTCATCTATGACCATGACTTGAGCGTTTTAAAGGAAAATGGAGCACGTAGAGCTGATCGATGGGTGCCTGATAAGTGGCAAGCCTCGATCTCAAGAAGAGCGTGCTATATCTTTTCTACACGATCGTCACGAGCGACAGCAGTATCCGTACGACCAGAATCGAGCCTCTCTTTGCCAAGAGCCCGCGGCATTCACGATTGTTGCATTAGGGAGGATTGGGCTTTGTCGGGAAAGCAAGGTTTGATTGCAAAGGCGGGAAAACTAAGTTATTTATAACTAGAGTTGGTCGCGTGCTCTGGTGGTTTCACTCAAAGTTTCTCATGACGATCCTGCAAGGCAACTGCCATCAGACTCTGTGGATTTCAAACTTGAAATTTTATCTGGCAATGTGACTGCACACGCGTCTGGGAATTACATGACTGTGACTACTAACATGAGTCACGAGTGTCTTAGGTGGCTCGGCGGGTTTTGCGCCACAGCCACGCCGAGTCGTGAGTGGAGGCGGCTGACTTGCTGGTAAAAGGTGATGAGTCACGAGTCGTGAGTTCTGAGTCATGAATGTCCAAACGTGAAACAAGGAAAGGAAGTCACGAGTGGAGCGCAATCGTGAATCATCCCACAAAGCTACACGAAGATTCACGATTGTCGATCGCTTTTCGTAGCGAATCGTGAATGTGTCAAAGTTGCGTAGTCCAGACTGCCAGGGTGTTTCCAAAACCGTTGCGAAGCGGCTGCTCGTCAACGACGTCTTGACCGTCGACGGTGACCATCTGTTCGACACCGACCGTGTTGAGGTTGAGGATCCACACATTGGCATCATCTTGCACGTCTTGAAGCCAGAGGATCCTCTTTTGCGATCGTCGCGCCGACACCTGACTCTGGTCGTAGTTGTCGAAGAAAGAGTAGAGGCCGGCACCGTAGACAAAGACGTTGGTGCTGTTGGCGATGCGCATACCGAATCCACGATTCTCGTAGGGATCGCTTGGATCCTGAAAGGGAGAAGCAGTGCACTGAGCAGATGAGAGGTTGAAGTTAGGATCGTGGTACAATTCGATCGAGAGCGGCTCCTCGGCACTTGCGACCGCGCGGCCGTTTCCCTGAAAGTAAGCGGTTTCAGTTTGAGCTAAAGAGATGAAGACGTTGTTGGCGTTGACGATGTTGTACTGGTATAGCACGGAATGCTCTGAGGCGCCGCCGTACATCCAAACTGGACCTTGGGCCGATTCGATGAGGACACCACGTCCCGAGAGAAGATTCACTTGTGTGCGTTCGGCGTAGTCGAGATCGTGATCCGCGGTCCATACCCACGTGTTTTCCATGTATGCACTCGAATTAGGCGTGAGGTGCAAGTTGAGGAAGCTTGCACGACAGTCATCACTCAACGGCTGCTCACGCGCACATTTGTCCGCCTCGAGGTTGGTGCCCGCGAAACCACCAACCCTGATATGGCTATCCCAGATCGCTGCCGAGCCCTGTGTGCCCTCGTGCTCTCGAATGTTCCATTCAACAACGATGGCACCAGGAGCCGGTCCTCTCGTCGAAAATATCATGTCAGAGATCTCCATGACGCCGGAATCACCCGGATTCCCGATGCGTACAACCGGTTGTGGAGCTGAGGCATTCTGGAAAAGCGGGCCGCCGCCAATTAGGACTGGCCATACCTCGCCCACAACCCTCGTGCCCGGGGGGAAAGTGACGGTTGACTCGAGGTAATACGTACCCTGAGGCACGTAGACGATCTTCTGTCCGGCGTTCTCGTTGAGAATTTGTTGGAGAGCCTGCGAATCGTCGGTCGTTCCGTCTCCGGCACATCCAAGCTGCTTTACATTGACTATGTCAGAAGGCCCAGCCCATTCGTACTGAGGTCTGCTGCGGCTGAACCAAGGTCTGGAAGGCTCTTCCGTTTTCACCAACGTTGCCGGTCTTGCAATGTTGACTGTCGACACGCTTTGCACATTTTCCAGTGGTTGCTTGCCATCTACCGTAGCACCCTGCACCCAACTCGCAACCACAGACGGCGTGTCAGAGCCCACGAGCAAGACTGAATCTTGGCCGGCTAAGACAACGGTACCAACCTTGTCGATGGAAATGTTGTCGAGTATCAGCGTGCCAGAGCCAGGCGTGGTGATGTTGAAAGCGGTCTCTACGCTGTCCAGGCTCCAGTCGTAGGCCAAGATGGAGGCAGCCCCTTGGCTACCTGACGCCGGATCCGCACTGGTGCGCATTTCCAAGCCCAGCGTACAATTTACGATGCGAATGTCGTGGTACGACCATCCCCAATTCCATGCCTGCGAGATGGCAGTCTGACAGTTTTCAAACGAGCTGTTGCGAACGGTGAACTGCTGGTTGCCCAGGTAAGCACCGTATCTTCCACCTCGGAAGGTGAGGTCGGTCATGAAACCGCCACTACCATTCTCTATGAAGACGCCCTGCTGACCGTTGTCAGCGTCCTGACGCATTTCAAAGTGGACGTTGAAGAGGCTGGTTGCCTGGCTCACCTGATGGTGAATGCCTGTGCCGGATGAAGGTGGCATTTGGGTCAAGTCGATCTTGAAGTTGTACACAGCACGGAAGAAGTTGTTCTGATTGATGTACCAGTTGGATCCATCAGAAGCGTAAGGGTCCTCGTCGATCACTGCGATCCCTTGGAAGGAAGGGGCGGCCAGCAGAGTGGGACGATCCGTAGCGCTGCCGACCAGTTGTGTGTAGTAGTAGGAAGTGATGGGTGAGGAGACGAGATACTTGCCGGGCGGGAAATAGACTACGGCGGGCGAAACAGTGGAGCTTCCACAACCTTGACCGCAGCGACCACCTTGGCTAATGGCCAGGTTGATGGCCTCGGTGTCATCGGTTGTGCCATCACCCTTGGCGCCAAAGTCCTTTACATTGCGAAAGACACGATATGAGGAGGGATCCGGATTGTACGTAGCCGTGCCATTATGATTGATGAGTTCGAGCCAGAAGGTCCCGTTGAAAGCGACTGGAGTGGCTTGACTAGCATCGACAGACTGACCAGCTTGCATGGTGCCGTTGATGCTGAGCGAGAAAGGTGAGGAAAGGATCGAGTCTCCAAAGCGATTTGAGAGCGAATCTTGAACCAGCTGGGTAAGGTTTGCAGCGTTTTCGAGGTTCGCCCATGCAGCCTGACTCTGTTGAAGCACTTGTGCGATACCTTCAAACAGGGTCTTTCCTGCCTCTGCAACGCCTGTGAGGCCGCTGGCAGTGACTTTGAGTACGTTGGGAAGGACGCGTTGTGCGACTACCAACTCTTGCTGATTTACGAACGATGAAGGAGCGGTACCAAGCTCAACGTCGGGAAATGTATCGCGTTTGTGCGTCCCGAAAAGTGGAGAAATCGTCGACCGAGCTGGCTCAGTGTCGAGTCTACCATCCATTGCGGCAGCATTATCGTGCTGAAATGATTCGGACGCTGCCTTGTTGACTGCATCGATACTGCGGCCCAACAAGGCAGGCTGGATTTCGTGCTGGGGCTGAGAGTTTGGCAACTTCTCGCAAGTCACAACGCTACCGATAGCTAAGGCCAATAAGCTCGCTTTGAGGGTGTTTACACCTAAGCTGCCATTCAACACAGAACGAGAGCAGCGTGCTAGCCTCATTATGTCTATAAAAGAGCAGCAGTCAGGGCAAGTGACTGCCTCGTGCCGTTCCTCGTTCTTGTGCTCTGTAGATGGGCGATGCCGGTGTTTGTGACAGCAAGAGGTATAGGTGCAAGGGTGTAGAGCTCGCTATCACAGCCAGATCATGCGGTTGGTGTTGTATCTGTCAGGGGTTTCGAAGCCAACTTATTTGGGACGTGATGGTGATCGCAGATATGGAGGTTGTATTTGAGATAGGAACCCCGTCGAAACCGGGTTGACTAGGACCGTTCTATCTGTGATCGGCGTAGCAAGTCTGGCGGTACAAGGGTTTTGCTAACAACAACACCACCATACTGTGCCAGCACAAAAGGGGCGATGGGAGCTGCGAAACGAGACAGGTTACGATAAGACATCTGTTTACTACGCGAGGTACGATCAGAGATTAGCCAGATGAACAGAAGCATGGCGTTGAACGCCGAGCGTTGGATGGACACAGCACACCGTTTCAATGTGTCATATCACTTTTTCTGGTAGTTTCGGCGCTTTTTGGCATGAGCGTACAAAAAAACTCCACAATCGAGTACACGATGATTTAAGTTACCGGCTGAAGCGATTAGTGGAAAAGTCAAGACAGCCTCTCAACGCCTTGAAGAAACACCTTTCAAAGCCGAACTTCAGCACTGCCTGTTCAAGGTGCGTGAAATTCTCGACATCTGAGTTAACTTATGGCTGTGCCCGTAAAGATGTTCTGCATATACATCATCAGTTGAAAGCGACGTGCCGCTGTTCAGGAACGGTGAAACCGAGCCTGCCGGTGGCAAGTCCCTGCATAAGGTTTCGCAAGCAGACGGCTTCCATTTCGGTTTGAGTTTCGAGCGTCAGAGTGCCGACGTGAGGTAGCAGCTCCACGTTGGTGTCTTTGAGCGCAAAGAGTCTTTCGTGGATCTTGGGCTGCAAACATACGAAAAGCGTCAGTGTAAATCGGAATCATAGACCAAAGTCAGCAAGTTTGCAAGTGTTCGGCGATGCCTGTAGGTAGCCATTGGATCGTGTGGACACATACCTCGGCTTCAAACACATCGAGACCAGCACCGGCGATGACGCCTTGTTCCAATGCCTCTGCCAACTCGTCCTCCTTGACAACGGGACCGCGCGCCGTATTGATCAAGATGGCGTCCTTTTTCATCATTTCAAGTTGTTGCTTTCCGATGAGACCTTTGGTGGCAGGCGTGAGGGGACAGTGTAGAGAGACAATGTCGGATTGCTGGAGCAGCTCCTCTAGCGTCTTGGCGTACTTCATACCACCTTTTGCTGCTTGGGATTCGACGTCGCTGCTAAGCTGATTGCGGTTGTGGTAGATGACCTTGACGCCCAGAGCATGAGATGCCTTGTGCGCAAACGCTCTGCCTATGCCTCCAGCTCCTACGATTCCCAACGTCTTTCCGCGTGGGTCCCTAGCATCGAGAAAGGAAAAAGCAGAGTTGAACTTGCCCGCGTTCATCTGTGCCTTTGCGCGAGGAAAGCGGCGAAGTGCGCCGAGAAGAAGATAGAGCGCCACATCCGAGGTAGCATCGTCAACAGCTGTTGGAACGTTGGACGCCTGGATGCCCTTGTCGGATAAAGCCTGCACATCTAGCTGATCGTAGCCTGCACCGTTATGCACAATGTAACGCAGCGTTGATGGAAGCTGAGAGACGAGCTCAGCATCGAAGCGACCGGTGACTTTGATGGAGCGAGCGCCACCAAAGTGACGGTAGATGCCGACGACCTGGGCGTATTCGCCGCCGCTCTGGAACTTCTCGATGAGCTCCTGGCGTGTCTTTGCCGTCGATTCGACTACATTGGCCACTTTGGAGAGCTGTCCGAGCTCGGTTGTGGCCAGCTTGATCTGGTCGAGAAGTAACACCTTTGGTTTGCTCGCCGAATGCAAGTGGCTGCGCGACGCCAGCACGGGAAGCCTGCTCGAAGTACACGCTCGACTAACGAGACGCACAGGCGAAAGGATCACTTGCATAGTGTGATGGTCAAGATCGCTTGCTGTTGATGACTGTATGTCAAGGAAGCAAGTTAGCAACAAGACGTCCGTGCGAACCCGATAGCATGAACAGAGCCGCGAGACACGCAGCAGCGCAGGGACCGCAGGGATCACAGCAACCGCGCAGGTCTGCCATGATATTCGTGATTCACGATTGTGATTATCAACTGCTTTAAGATGTTCAATCATGAATATGTAAGCATGACTATCCTGGATGAGAATTTGGGCTTTTTCAGGGTCTCGAGGATAATATTCTGTGTTCGTGTGCGAAGCCAGAGACGTTTTGTGGAGTTGTCGCACCACACGCGAAAAAGTTGCAAAGGAAGAAAAAACTACGCTTCTTGCTGCCTCGTTGGCCACCGTCATCATCCCCTCCTCCGCCTTGATCTACAGACATCAGTAACGCATAAATTTCTTTGCTACCTTTGCTGCCATTGAATCACTGAACGTGGTTTTCCGCAGCATCGATTGCAGGTGCCTCCTTTGTTTCGGCGTTGGGTATAGGACGCACGACCGGTTCAAGTCGGTCGAGGCTGCCTCATCATCTTGCGAAATTTGCTTACCACCCTGAGCTTGCGATGGACATCAGGATCCGAAGCCTACAGTAAAACAGTCAGCTCTGCGTTGGGGCGTCACAAGGATTTCGAAAAGTACACCGCAAGCCAAGTGACGGCCGATCTTGCCCGACTCGACACGGACACACCACCAAGAGCACGGCGTCAGCAATTGCGAGCCTCGCTGCGTTCCACATCTATCAGCATGAAGTCAGCCGCGAGCAGCAGCTCTTCGAGTGCGGGGAGCAATTGGAAGGCGCTAAAAAAGACGCTCGGCTCGGACGCTTCGTCTTCCTCCGCGTCGTCCTCGACCAACAATCGTCGAAAGCTATCAACGAGCGAATCGACCAAACCAAAACGGACGAGACTCGATGCCAAAGAGAAGGATGCTGAAGGCAGCAAATCCTGCAGCCCTGCACCTACATCGTTGCCTTGGTTTGCCGAGGATATCTCCCCACAGGACCTTGAGCTGGTTCGAGAGAGTGCATCGGGCAAGATGGCGCGCAGCGGCGAGTGGGAAGGCATCGTGGACGCTAAGCTCAAGAAGCAGATCATCCTAGGTGGGCTGCCATCGGATGCGTCGTCGGCCAAGAAGGAGCCGGGCAATTATCTCGCGATTGATTGCGAGATGGTGGGCGTAGGCGACAAGGGCTCGGAATCTATCCTTGCGCGTGTGTCGATTGTCAACTTCCACGGCGCTACGATCTACGACCAATTCGTCAGACCGCAAGAGAAAGTGACCGACTATCGTACGTGGGTGTCGGGAGTTCGGCCAAAGGACCTCAAAGGCGCACCGTCGTTCAGCCAAGTTCAAGGCGAAGTGGCCAACTTGATCAAAGGCAAGGTGTTGGTGGGACACGCGATCCAGAACGATTTGAAAGCGCTGCTGCTGTCGCACCCGAAAGTGCTAATCCGTGACACGGCGACGTTTCAACCGCTGCGTGATCTGGCCAAGACCAAGTATCCCAGCCTCAAGAAGCTCGCCAAGCTCGTTCTGGGCATCGACATCCAGCTCGAGGGCGAATCGCATTCGTCGGTGGAAGATGCGCGTGCAACGATGGCCGTATTCCGCAGTCAAAAGCCCAAGTGGGATGAGATGCTTCGCTCTCAAAACAAAGGCGGTAGAGGATCGCTAGCTCGGCTTGCTTCGCGTTCGTCTGCCGCCAACAAAGTCTGGAAGGCCCCGGCGAACGGACAAGCTGTGGACGCTGCTTCACCCGCGCTCGACAAAAGGAGCATGTTGGCTTTTACTAGCGCAAGCGCAGTGCACGACACGGTGCGATTGAAACCTCGCATGGCCGCAAAAGCCGACTGGTGGAAGGAGTCCATGTGAAGTGACTCTGGACACGCCGAATGCCATGATGGCCTTTTGATAGAGTCGAAGTTTCATGCTGAAATCTGCACGCTACTTTCCCTTCACCTCGTGTATTTGTACCTGCATTCTTGGATTTCATAACTTACCTGCAACCTCGGCCATTGTGGGTGTGCGATCAGGCAGACGGCTTTTTTTCCCGATGCAGTTTGGTTGGGATGGACAGCGTGGCAAGAAGAATAAGGGGTCATGGTAGCACAATCTCGGTATTTTGGTAGAGTACAAGGGAGAAACGCAAAGGCAAGCACTGACTGCAAAAGGCAGCACCAGGATCCGGAAACGTCTGCATCTGTGCGGGCTGACGCTGACTGCGCAGGAAGGCCAATTTCAATCAAGCACGTAACTTGATTTGCTGTTGGCCCGAGACCGGCCGAAATATCCGAACCGCCGCGCGACAGCACCAACAAACACGACGACATCTGCGTAGATACATCCGTGGAGATAAGCTGAGCCGAGCAAGGTTGGCGTCATGGATTGTCCTTCTTGGTGAGGTGAGAACCGATGAGCTTTGCCATCTCAAAGGAGCTACATCCAAGGTGGAAGCGAAAAGTAAAAAATGTGTCAGAAAAGGTTGCAAGGGCAAGTGCCATGCTCGGATAGTTTTGGCTAGACTCACTCTACGGACTCCTTTCCAAAGATGGAAGTGAGCTTGGCATCACAAAGGATCTGAGCCGGAACAAGAAGCGGTGCAGAGCAGATGGCAAGGTCAGCAGCGTGCAATAGAGACAGTGAGGCGCAGGAAGAGACATACCTGACGCTTGTTGCTCTCATTTTGAAGGTTATTTGACTTGATATACACCCAGAGTTGCTTGACGACGGCGTGACGCGGCATCTCGGTCCCGCCACAGACGTCGGCGAGTTTGGGCGAGAGGATGAGGGGGCGATTGAAGGGGTTGTTTGGGTTGGCAGCCCTTTTCTTTGGGGGCTCATTGTCATCGTCTTCTTCGGGGACGGCACGCTTTTTGGCGGGCTTTTTCTTGGGCTTTGGCTCTGGTTTGGATTTGGTGCCGTTGGATGCTGGGGTGGATTTGGTGTTGGCGGCTTTGGCATTGGGCTTGGAGGCAGCGGAGGAGGATGAGGAGGAGGTGGTGGTGGT